>NC_088249.1:30722500-31022500 GCF_036013445.1 Caloenas nicobarica
ATTACATATAAGCATACATACTGCTGTTTGTAAATGAAACTTTCATGATTAATTTAAAAAGTAGTATAATTTCAGGTTTATAATGCAAATATTGTTTAAACTGAAAGCATTTGGTATTTTACGATTTTTTTTAGGGATAATTTAAAATGTGCAGCTTTAAATAAAAAAATTCATAGAATTATAGTGGGTGAGCAGCTGTTTCCACATTGTTAGGGCACAGAAGTTAGAATTTCAATTGCCACATTAATCAGAAAGAATTGAGATTATGAAATCCATTTCATTTAATCTCATTATTGAATAAACAGCTCTGTAGTGATGCCTATTTGTACTTGTTTCTCTAATAAAAATGCAACTGTAGCTCTCGACACAAATTAGTTTTAATTATTTAAATGGTATGAATTTGTCAAACATAAATAATCTAACACCTGTTTTGCCTTTTCATTTTATGAAAAAAATGTTTCGTGAAAACTAATAGAGGATGATAGTGGGGAATAACAAAGGTAGGTCTATGTATTTATTACAATTCTATTAATTCAAGAAAATGTGAGTTGATTACTGTCTAGCAGGATGAAGAAGCAGTCCTTTTCATTGCTGTGCCAGGATACAACAAAAAACAGCAAAGCAGGAGAATGTCTCACATACACTGGGTCAATACAACTCACTTGTCCTATGCTCATCTCTGAGAACCAGTGACAGTGATTTACAGTATAGCAATTCATCTTCTGAATACAATGATAACATTACAAAGCAATGAATAGTGTAGCTTTTGAGACACTTAATCAAGGCACCAATGGCTGCCATGACAGTCACCGATATATGTGAAAAAAACCTTCTCAGGAAAAAGAAAAGACAAATATGAGTTTCTCTGCTTTGTATTTGTTCTTGTAATTTCATTTCAGGAGATCTACCTGACCACACCTGAATAATATCCTAAGTGTCAGAAGGGTATAATGTGGTACAAAAACCAATTGGTAGCTAACTCTGAAAATGAAGATCTGTTTGTTTTCTCCACAGAATAGTATAATCATATTTGTTTTTTTCTGTTTCATGCTATATTTCATTTTAAAATATTTGCTTTTTAAAATTCTGGATATCTTAACACACTGCCCTGAATTCATTTATCATTTGGTTGAGGAGAGAAATTAAACATATAATGCAGTTGTGGTTGGTGGTGGTGGTCACTGCTTCAAGCAGTGACAATTTGTATGACTTTCTGTATGTTAAACCATACTTTAATATTGATTCTGTTTGTGGTGTATTAACTGTTATCCTTTCTTGGTAAAGGAAATGTGCTAAGCAGATAGTTACTGATCTAAATCAACAATGCAATTTTCGAGTCACACAAAGCTATTGAAACCTACCACTCAGTAGTTTGTCTGCCAAATTAATCATCTTTATTGTCCCTTCTGGAAGTGTCTCTCTTCCTTCGTGCAAAATATTTCCAGGAGAAAGAGTATAGTGAGAACTTATGACACTCCAAGGATATGATTATGTGACCATCACAGTTAATATTGTGGCCTACTTATCAATAAGAAGGCCCAGAGTTTCTGAGCTGTCTTTTTTTAAAATAATACAAATTACAGAAAATTTTTCCTAAAGCTTTTTATTATATTTCAGAGTGCGTTTTCTCTCAAAATGCTCTGATGTTATTTTGTATTAGCTGTACTCCTTTCTCGGTGCAGTTAATTTAAAACACATACACAAATTTTGCATATTGGCCTCTTTTTCTTTTAGACCCTTTGTTTACAACATTTAATTGTTATTAAATAATCAGTAAATATACTACAGGAAAGGAACTCTGGGACTACTGAATTTGTTTTGATGTCATTGGAATTCAACCAAAAGTCAGTAGTTAGAATAAAATTATGTTTCTAGTGTTGCAAAGAGCTACCGTATGTGACTACCCAAGAAACAATGGATTTGATTTGGTGCCTGTTATTTTTATAATAATTTTAGTAAGTGTGTAACTTGAAATTATATAAACCAAAATGTCATTTAAAAGAAAAAAAAAAAAACATATGCAAGAAAGCAGGATGTTTTCAAAACTCCCAATATAAATTGGAGGAAACCTTCTTGTTGAAGGTATTTTTGATGTTGAAGAAAGCGCTAGTAACTGTATTTAAGCCTCCAGAACTATTTCATTGTTGATCTGACCACAGCTTTGGGAAGAAAAAAAATCTTTTTAGAGAAAAAAATATTTTGCATTTATGTATTAGACTGGAACTTTGGTCTTTAAAAACGGTCAACTATTTTACAACCTAGTTAGCTAGCCTGTAATCTAGATATATAATACAAGTAAAATGATACGTGTTATCTTTACTGATGTTGCATTCAGTGCTACATTCAATGCTGCAATGTATCTCAAGAACCCTTATGTTACTATAGATACTATGATGACCATTAAGCAAGTATATCAGGATAATCAGGTTTAATATTAGTACATTTGAAACAATATCAAGTTATATCTCAGTTTTTAAATATATTTCCCTAAATAAGTGGAGTTCTTTCTTACTTAATCTGAGCTATTATTAAGGGGATAGGAAAATTAACACTAATATTTTTAATCTAATGTATCAATAAAAAGTAAACATTACTATAGAATTAACTGCTGGCTTTTTCTTCTAAGAGCTCACTTGACAATATGTCACATTCCAGACTTTTTTGAAGCCCAGTGAAATTTTCTAATAGTCTTACCTGGCACCAGCTATTCCTGGCACAATGTATTATTCCTCTTTCAGCATCTAGAGGATGTAACACACATCATTGAAACATTTTAATTTCTAATGTGCATGCTAATTTTAAATTCATAATGGAGCTTTGAGTACTCTTTAACTTGAAAACAGAATACGTAAGCAAAAAAGGCCATATTTGAGAAACTTTTTACATGATAGTTGATGGAAACATCAGCAATATTGTTTGCTACTCTCCATGTCTGTTTATGGGAATGTTTTAATTTTACACATATCTGTAAGCCACTATATCTAGAAGTACTAAATAATTTGCATCCAATTTGTATAAACTGATTTAATTTGCAATTTTCCTTCATTTGAGCTAAAATAGTCAGTTTCCTGATATATTCTCTTCAAACTTAATATAACCACACAGACACATCTAAACAGGAGCAGTTCCAGACTGTGAGATGTAGAGGATAAGAATGAAGAAGCAGTAGCAGTATGATTTCATAAAAGTCATAAGACTGCAAAAGTGTATCATACAGATAGGATTACAAAAAAAAAAAAAAAAGAAATCATGTCACATTTGATTCTAATGCTTCAAAGAACAGCTATATTTTCACTGAATTCTTATTCATACACACCCTGTCTGTAAACTCAAACTTCAGAGAAATTTATTCTTAAAAAAAAAAACCACACCAAACCCCCACATTTTTGAGGTGTCTTGTTATATATAATTTCCCATCTGCAATTCAATTCATTTTTTCTTTCCCAATCAATGGACGTCACTTGCTGTACAGTGAAAAGAAGAGGAAATTTTGAAAAGAAGGATGTTCCTAATCAATCTGCATTATGTCCTGGGAGCCAACTTGATTGCATGTGACTAATGCATTAATTTTTATCATTATTGTAGGTCATCAAGAAAAACAATGGAGTGTCATCAATGAGAATAACTTTAAATCAGAAATTGGATTATTTTTTGCTCCCAGCATCAGTGGGACTAATAGGGTTCATTGCATCCATGGGTTCAGGTGTCTGCTCTTTTGCTATAACTGTTCGACTATGTTATGTTCAAGTAGAACTCCTGATGAGAAACACTAATTCCAGTTTTAACTGAACGTGCCTGTTTCTAGATATAAATATATTAAAAAAAAAAAAATCTTTAATTCATGTGTTTAAACAAAGCACAAATGAGTATAAAAAAAAGACTTGGAGTGAATCAGTAGTCCAAATTTGCCTACATGTAGGCAGGTATATCACTTCTAGCTGCAGATTTGGATGTCAGTCAATAATATTATTCACAGATTAATCATAAAGTTCACACAAGCTTGTTGTCATTTGGTGGAGAATCACAGTTTTGAAAGAGCTAAACTACTCTGTAGTGGTGACCAAAATTAATGACATGAATTAATTAATTAACCAGTAAGAGTTAAAGTGATTGATTCCAGCCTAGGTGATTGACTCTACAAATAAAAAAGCTAACAGAAATATTTATGGTGATCTTATTTTCCCAGACTGATGACTCAGAGGAAAAAAAGGTATTACAGAAAAATTGTCCAAGGGAGCTAAGGGTCTTTAAAGTTCCCAGCTTTGACTTAATTTGGATTCCAGTCAAAGCAATGGGGAAAAACAAAAACCAACCAAACAAAAAAAAAACCACCAGCACACACTACCAACAACCAAAAAACTACTATGACTTCTAGCAACAGTGAGATTTTATTTTGTTAGATTGAACTGATATGGTTGAAGCTGCAGTCTACTTTCTTCAATACTTAAAATGGGGTGGGGGGGTGTACTAATTTAGAATGCATACTTTGGAATTATTCATAGCGTCAGTCAATCCTGCTCAAAGTTCAACATTAATATATAGGTGTTCCTCACTAAGGTTAACCTCAGATAGAGATACCAAGGATAAGGCTTCAATAGAGTTTACTTTGTTTATATAGGAGGGCACACTCCAGAAAAGAAACACCTTCCAGAATCAAAAACTACTGAAAAAAGTTAATATATGGTTATTAGCCTTGATGTTAAAAGCAATTAAAAAGCAGTTCTCATTTCAGTATAGATGTATATATCCTGGACACTGTGCATATAAAAATCCCTAAACAAAACCTGATGATTTTTCTTCTGTAAAACTCCACTTTTGACTCTTCCAAAGGTAGTTATTAAGTCATCAACAACAAACAATGACATCTGCAGTCATATTTCTAATATGGATTCTCCTATTAAGCAGTTTCCTGTACTGCATTTCATATTTTTATTCCTTCAAAATAAAGAAAAATCTGTGTTCCCTAAGAATACTTCTGTAAACATTGTTAAAGCATTAAATGCCTGCAGTGTATGGAGTCCTCATACTGCATTTTTCTGGAATTACATGAACCCAATATCTTTTGTCTTTAATGTGAGATAAATTGATTGGTCTAATGCGTGTTTTCCACTTTCAACGACTGTTCCAGAGATGGAAGAAGTTATTTAAAATTATGAAGGTGAGTTTGCAAGGTTACATCACTTTTAAGAATGTTTTGTATGAATTGAAATGACCTGGTTGGCTAATATTTCCCTTATTATTTTAAGAAATACAGTTGTGTGTGTCTTCAAACTGCCCATCCATTTCTGCCCGTTCTCAAAATATATTTGCTTAATATCAAAGTGAAAATAAAAGGAAATAGAAAGTAAGGAAAAAAAATCAAATAGCCCCTGATTTGCTAATTTTTGATAGACAGGGTTACCTATCTTGTCTGATAGACAAAACAAGCACATTTAGCCTGATAAAACACCACACAGGTTTGTGAGCTGTAGATCAGACAAAAAAACTAGGTAGCAGTTGTTTCCAGTGTGTGTGTATATATATATATATATATGTTTATGGTTTTAGCAGAGAACGCTTCCCTGGACACAACATCATTATACCAAGGCCAAAATGTTCCTCCTCAAAAATATTTCAAAGGTCATGAACTGTAACTTTGACACAGCTTTATTTTATCAGAATTTTTCTGTCCAGTTCACTTGGAAATAATTATGCACTTTCTACAGAATCATTCAGAAAACTGGAACTCACTTAGGGTAAGTTAATATCTCCTGTCTCTTACCTCAGAGAAGCATCAGAGAGATAATTTGATCATTTTGCCTACACACAATCTGGTCTTTGTATAGAACTATACTATAAGACCAATCATAAATAATTTTAGTTTCAGTGTTTCTGAACATAATTGAATAATACTTCAGTTGCAAGGCACAATACTACCTGAAAAGTCTGATTTTTGAAAAAGTTGCAACATGTTGTAATTGCCGATTTTTACAAATGATCCTGACTACTGAATCACTTGGTGCAGTGTACTGCAGTGTCACAGCCTTCGTGTTATCTAGAGCAGGGGCAGGCAAGTTAACTTAAACCCATTGTGTCTGAGGATTCATTCTATTTGTGGAAAACAAACCAACAAACAAACAAAACAAAACAAAAAACCCCAACCAAATAATACAACAACAACAAACACACAAAAAAACCCAACCAAACAAAACAAAACAAAAAACCCCAAGGAAACCAACAAAACTTATGTAGCTGGTATTGATTTCAGTTGAACTAGAAATTAACTTCTAGGAGACAAGTCCAGCAGTTTATTCCTGCTTGGAGTATTCTTCATTCATCATTTGCTCCATGTGGATACAGCACCAGACAAGTTTCATGAGCACAAAGTCCAGGCATGAGTCTGTGATTACACAGTGAAGGGCACATGTATTTTGAAAGTGTATTTTACAAGACTTGAAATTAATATTGACTTGAACATATGTGTCTAAGCAAGCATGGCTTTTACAGGTTCACAGATTTTATGACTAAAAAGCAGCAATCTACCTGCCTACATTCAGTATATGCCTCTCCCTGTACTTTCACGGTCTTTCAAGGAGTATAAAATGTATTCTACCTAGGCTCCCACCTGCAAGGCCATCTCCACTTGCCAGATTCTTATGTGTAAAGGGCTTTATCTATTGCCATTATTTTTTTTTCAGTGTAATAAGTAGAAATCTTTTCATATTGAGAAATAATATTTTTTCAGGCATGATTTGTCTTGAACCTGGCTGACTTTGAACTTCAAAGGAAGGTGCTGCCAGTAGTTTCTGCATAAAGTCTCGTTTGACCTATAGTATATATATTTTTGAAATGTGAATTCTTTAGGTAAAGGACAATTCCATAGACAGCCATAATATGTGAGCCACGTACCCAGACTTGATCCTTTCCATTGTTCCACGTTCGCCCATAATTAGTAAGCTATCACTTCTCCCTTAAAATTTTCTGTGAGAAATCTCAACTTTGCTAAAGGTCAGTGATAAAACTTGTATAAAGCCAAAAATTTAACTGTGAGCACATGAAGTTCTACTGGATTTTTTTTTTTTAATTATTACAGATATCTAAATATAAATTGGAAGATCCTAACAAGACACTATTTGTTTCATGCAACCCATATTCTCTAAGGTTATATATCTGAGATGAGGGTGAGGGCTAATATTGCATATTATCATCTACTAGCTTTTTTTGCTCCTTACTTTTGTGTGCACCCATGCTATGTATGACAGAGTTATAGTGAAGTCTATACAGGCTGTCACATCCCCTTTCTTTGCCCTATCCGTATAGTTTACATGCTTTGTTACAAATAATTGCAGCCATGCCACTGTTCAATCATTCCCATTTCAAATTCCATCTCTTGATTTCCTCTTCCCTGGAGAGTTTTAAAATGCACGTAATGATTTTAGGAAGGTAAAAAGGCCTCAAAAACCGTGTTAGAATACTGGCAATTTAGGTTCTACGGTTGTTTTCTCTTGACCTGTTGCAAAGGAGAACAAATGCACAAAACTTCTTCTATGTTCACCAGAACTACTTCACCAGAATTAGTCTGAACTCTGGCATTCATTGTTCAAAACATGAACTCTATAAGCCACGATGCTTACAGTATCACAGCCTACACAAAGCTCTTAGTAATATCAAATAGTAGGCATGAAATTGAAGTAGTTTTGGAAAGGTTAAGAAAGACAGTGTATGGGAATACCACAAGAATGGTGAGGAGGATAAATGTAAATATGCTCAAATGACTGTAGCTGGGGTGTAGAAAAACACATAAATCACAAGTAGAACCTCTGTGTTTAGATAACAAGCCTGTGAAAAGAATTGTAAAGGCACCTTATCCTACATCCTTGAGAAGCCTGCAGGTAAAGACCAAAGCGGTGTGGTAAACTGCTACTGTGTGAATATATACAGGCCAAAATTAGCAGGATCATTTATCTTCTACCAGGGCTGAATTCTGCAGTGCCTGCGTCTCCGCTTGTGTCACCTCTCCCCGGGAGCTTAGGTGCTGTTTCAGAGATGCCTCAGTAGCAAGGTAACTAAAATAAATTTGCTCTTTGCAATTGCATTTGTGGCCTCTGGTTGTTCTTGCGATCTGCCTGCGCCAGTTCTCACAGATGAGGAAATTTGAAAGTGCAAGTGCTGTATGAAAGAAGGTATGTATTCTAGAAGGTGTAAGTCAACCATTATTATGTTGCTAATTCGATGTTAGAGAATGCCATCATAGTTACATGGCAGCTCTTCACTATAAAGGAGTGTTTGCAGCGATGAGGCTATCAGTAAGTACCTTCTTTGACAATGTGGCTTAGGAGGAAACAAAATTTCTGGAGGTAAGATCTGAAGAAAATGAAGAATCTCCATGTATAGTCCACCATTGAAGAATATGAAATTATTCTCACTGCTCAGGCCAATGATTATTTTTTATCATGTAATGTTGTTAATACATAGCCTCTAATGAAATGAATATTAGTGGATTGAAAGACTTACCTCGGTAAGTTATTCAGTGTGAAAAAGCTATTTCTTTCTTTACACCAGTATTTTAAGTCTCAATAAACACTGTTTTTCTTACCTAAGTCAGTTCTACTAAGGTTAAAAAGGCCTCTGTATAGCCATCAGCATAATTTCACCCTACATAGGGAAAGCATTATAAAATTGGAACTGTTATTACTATGAGTATTGGTTTTGCAATAGTGCCCATATTGTCTAATGTGCTCTGACACAGACCAGGCATTGTAGTCTGGAACTCGTCTCAATGAAGTGAGTGGAGTTTGCCATTCAGTGAGACCTTTTAGACACCAAAACAAAGGACAAAGGCATGTGTAAAAGTCATATGAAAGAAAATGTAACTTGAGTGTCCTACTATTCCTTCTAGGCCATAATCTATAGTCAATTTGAATAAGTTAATTGGTGTAGATACAGGTCAGCCTGACAGAGATGATAACCTTAATTAGGAAAAATGCTCACACTACAGGAAAATAAGCTACAACTGGATGTGTGTTTGGAAGAAAATTCTGATATATTCAATTGTGGAAATTGTTTCTATCTCCTGCTTATAAGGCTTGCTTATCAAAACCCCAAATGTTCTAACATTTTGCACTGTACAAGTAGCTTTTATAAAGGCAATACTCCAATACAGTGTATAGGAAATACTGTTATTTCTGCCTGTATGCTTGCCCATGCAGAAGACACATCTAGAATCCAACCTTCATACCCACCCCCCACGCTTGGGTATGTAAGATGTCTACATGAAGTGTATCTATAAGTGGATCAAGTGTCTATATCAAGTGTATCTAACTTAAAGTGAGGTTTATCCCTTATGTTTAGGCACCATCAGATAGTTTTGTATGGCAGTCTGTCACTGTTTAGAGATATGTTATCAAGTTTCTTTCTATGCATTATTAGTACTAAAGCTACTCACTTTTTCATTTTCACTATGTAGAAGTGGAAATAATTCTTTGATAACATGGTAGATCTCACCTTTGTCATCAGGACCATTGTATTCTTTCATAGTCACTATATTTTTGCAATAGGTTTATATAACCAAAATATTACAAAGTTTTAATGATTATATATATGCTCAGGAATTTTTGAATAAATGTCACTGGTGTGATATAACACCACCAAAAAGTGTTGTTTAAAAAGGAGCTCCTGGTTTTGAGCAGCTCTTTAAAGGCTACAGACTGAAAATTACTTTAGTTGGCATTTGTGTAATTCTGCATTCTACTTTGAAGGTTTACATGAATCACCACTACCACTGTGGTGGTTAAGTATAGTGAAGTGGTGAAGTATGAATACTTCACCACTTCAGATGTATTCATAGTCATGTTGTTCAAATTCCCCCATACTCCTTTCCACCAAAGGAAAAAATAAAATCTGCTCCCAAGATGGTCCTATCCAGAACTGCTAGGGAGGCAGTTAGAACATTTCAGTTGTTTACCTAGCTACTGGAAATTCATATACTAGGTAGGAAACGTCATTATACCCAATGATAAAGGACTCAAGGATCAAGTACAAAAGCCGAGTAAAAGAAACTATGGTTTGCTGTACTCCTAGCAGTAAGTTCTGAGAGGATGGTAATACACATAATGGGATTGATGCAGTCTAAGTAATGGCTAAAACCCAGCTGTTAATAGTTCTAGCAGAATTATATGTATATAAAAGGAAGCAAAATCACATTAATTTTACTTCAAACCAGCATTTCTAAAATGCATTAAAAACTTTTGAACTATAATACAATCATAAAATTTTAAGTGCTTGATGGAATAATAATTTCTTAGAAGAGAGGTATGAAGCATATTGGAGTACAGTAATGTGAAAAAATAAATTATTTTGGAATAATTGAGTCAATTTTCACTTCCACTTCACACTCAGTAATATTACATGTAATGTCACATAGTTGCCAAGATCTTCTCTGGACCTTTCAGGCTGCTGAAATTTTATCAGTCACATAGATGGGATTCTATTCAAGAACTGCTTTTGAAGATTTTGCTTTAGTAGGCTAACAGGAGACTTGCATTTCAGAACATGGAATGGAAACTTCTGTTTCTTTTCTTTGTTTCTGGATCTTAGGAATTAACAGATGTATCTAGATTTGAAACCTGCAGTTGAATTTGTTGCCTTTTCTGCCTTTCACTACTTACATTGCTTTAGGTTATGTCACATTAAGTTAAAATAAATTATAAACCTTCAAATTCATGAGGACTTTAAGGGTTATAAAGATATAAAGAAGTATGCTAAAAGGCCGAATATACTGTTTTACTCTTTTTTTTTTCTTTTTTTCTTTCTGAATCCTAAAGGTAGAAAATGATTCAATCTTTGAGGTCTTTTGGACTTGGCACCAACTCTTTTAATGACAGAACCAATTAAGTGTTTCCTCGGGCTGTATACAAGATATGATAAATTCAGGATATGCAGAATCTAAATAAAACTTAGCCATAGAGCAGTAAGTGTCCAATAAGTCTTTGAACCTACCTATATTTTTCTCCCAAAGCTCGTGTAGTAATAGAGGCAAGTTTTGGAATAGGCTGTCACAAAATATCTTAGACAAACTGAAGAGTGGGATATTGCTGTGGTTTGGGCTATGTGCACTGAGTCTAAGAATCCTAAAAAAAGAGAGCTACTTAAGCAAAAGTAACAAAATGAAAGCACTCTCTGGAGTTTTGCCAAGCTGTAGAAATACAGTTGTCTTTGGGTGCTTCCCTGTTTCATTTTAAACCACATCAGGCCACAGTTGCTGTTAAGACTTCCCAGACTGAAAACCTTAGAAAGTCCTACTACAACCACTTTTTACAGTCTGAAGAGGAGGCAATTTTTCTGTTCTAAATTCCAGCTCGCAAGTGGTGCACTCATCCAGAAAACAGGAGAGCTGGATTCCCTGTTTTTCCCCTCATCCTTGAGGAGGCTACAAGAATCATCAGACTATCACCAGGGCATTGCACTGAAGATGTGCCACACCAGCAGTGGAGGCAATGCTGTCATTCAAGAAATGCTACCTGCCATCTTGCAAACCACTAGACAACAGATTTCTTTTGTCTCCCTCTCCACGGTCATGAATATTGCATTTTTCATTTGTACTTCAAAAAAAGATTTTCCCACCCAGAGGAAGCCTGCTGGTGACTAAGGTATTCTAGAAAATATGGGCTTAAACTATGAATTTTACTGACTTCATGGGCAAGTGAATTATATAATCTTTTATATAAATTATGAGTATCAACATTACTGCCCTACCACATTCTTTAATTGTCTTTTAATGGGTGTGCTTGCTAATCCTGAGGCTCTGTGGGCAGAAGTATATTTCAAGACAACTGTAGTGCCTTGCTGTGAACCTGGTAGCCTGCCTAGGTTCTCACCTTGTTCCTTCCCAGACTTGCTGATAGCTAATTTTTTCAATTGAATTATGCATAACTGTAGATTAATACCCCTTATGGCTTCCTCTAGGAGGTCTTCCCTTAATTCTTCTGGTCAATCGTTTTTCCTGATACCCAACCTAAATTTTCCTTGTTGATTTCATTTAACTTCTCCAAATTTGTCTTCTCATTAACTACTTGAAAATAGGAAGGTGAATAGATGCTCTCAGACTGCAGTTACTAAACAATTGGAAGTGAATGCAGGTTCAATGATGAAAAAAAAAAAAAAAGACATCTGTTTCCTTATTCATAAGCATGAATAATTCCCATTGGTGGATAATGACAACTTCAAGAAACCACATAATAAACAGAGCAATCTTCCATTAAGTCATATACGTGAACTGATTATAACTCAGTCTCAGGTGAACAGCAGTAAGTTTTGTCCTTCAGAGGTGCATGCATACATTTGGGAAAATAAGAATACAAACTTAATCCAAAAAATATAAAGCCTGTCCTTTCAGAATATTTTCTATTGTGCACATGCAGTTCCCTGAGATTTGCTTATGATTAAAATGGTCTAAATATCTCTGTAGCCACTTGTAGGTTTATGCCTTTCCCATGTGTAAAGGATCAGCTAGGACAGATACAAGTCACTAGCTTCAGAGTTAACATAAGGAAAGCATGTTTGCTGTCTCATATTTACACCCAATATTGTATTAGCCTAATCATATGGTGTATTTTACAAGCCAATTCAGTTAAACAAGTCAAAATTTATCTGAAAGAGGGCATGCCAATTTTTTGCTGACTCTTTCCTGATTTGGAGGAGAATTTAAGACCATCCAGATAAGAGACAACAGATAAATATGTTTTATATTAATTTGACTTTAGCCAATGTAAAAATCATGTGTCTGCTTGTTCCATCCAAGGTCTACAAGCCATCTCAAGGGACGGTAGATTCCAGACTTAGTATAAATGTGTGGAAGGCTCAGTGACAATCTGACTTGGGAACAAGTACTGCTTGTTTTGTGAGCCAGTATTCACAGTCTTGGGGTCTAATTTGAAAGGTATCTAGGCAGTTAGAGGTTGAAGTATGCTCTTCATTTTTGGAAACAGCCACTAAAATCATTATGCTAAATACCTTTGAGATCGCACTAGGCATCTAACTACATCTTCAAGTACCTAAATACTCTTTACAAATCCAGCCTTTAGGCTGGTTTTTCATAGCTCTGGTTTTGATGACAAAGCTAAGTTAGAGTCCCTCTTCCCTAGGCACCTATTCCTCCCTCTTCTCATTCTAAACGTACAGCCCCTCAGTCTTACAGTACTGCTCTTTAGAGGCATTGTTGCCAAAATGGTGTGAATTTAAAAAAAAAAAATCCAAACACGGGAGGTAGGAAGGACAGTATTTTGACAGGGATTGTTTCAGTGCACAATTTACCCTCAAACAGCATTATCTTCACAAGTGAGGTGACAAGCTACGTCACACATGGCAGGAATTTTTCTTGGGGCCAAATTGTTTATTTGCTAGTTTTCTCTGTGGAAGAGGTAGAAATGCCTTCATCACATCCATAATGATTTTGTACTTACCACGACTCCTGATAATGTGATTTCTTTTGACAAAAAAAGTTATATGAGGTAGACCTTCTCCTTATTTGTATATTTTGTTTATTCGAAAGGGACCTGATCCAAGCTCATAGATACAAAGGAAATTATTCTGATGAACTTTGGAATATCAAATTGGAAATTAAGTAGCACAGTTTTCTTGAGTTATGATTTGTCAGCCTTCCTTTCTGGTGAGCTTCTTCAAAGACACTTACAGGTGATTTTTTTTTTCTGCCCTTGTCTAAGATTATCAGGCAATGACACAATCTCTTCTAAATACAGCATGGTACCTAGCCCTCAGAGGTATTTGCTCATCACCTGCCTCTGAAGGGTCAGACACTTAATGATATTCTTATCAACATTAGTGAAAATAAACGCAGAATGTAGCTCGTCAAGCACTGAATCACAGAATCATAGAATTGTTGAGGTTGGAAGGGATTTCTTGGGAACACCTAGTGCAACCCCATTGCTCAAGCAGGGTCAACTAAAGCAGATAGCCTTTGCTGAATTTAATGAGATTCCTGTCTGCTCAGTTCTCCAGCCTGTTGATGTCTCTCTGAATGGTAGCACACCCTGCTAGTGTATTATAGCCATCTGTCACAGCTTTGTATCAAACTTGGTAAGGATAAGCCCTTTTCCATCACCTAGGTCATTAATGAAAATGTTAAACAGTATTGGTGCCAGTATTTGACCCTTGGGGTATGCTGGTAGTGACTGGCTTCCCACTGGATTTCATACCACTAATCACAATCCTCTGGGCCTGGCTGTTCAGTTTTCAATCCATCTCACTGTTCACTTATCCATTCTATACTTCATCAGCTTGTCTATGAGGTTAATATGGGACAGAGTGTTAAAAGCCTTACTAAAGTCCAGATAAACAACATCCACTGCTCTACGCTCATATATCAAGCTAGTCACATCATAGTAGAAGGCTTTCAGGTTGGACAAACATGGCTTTCCCTTCAAAAAGACATGCTGACTACCCCAATCTCTTTCTTTTCCTTCCTGTGTCTGGAATTGGCTTCCGGGATTAATTACTCCGTCAGCTTCCCAGAGCCTGAGGTAAAGCTGACCTGCCTGTAATTCTCCATATCCTTCTGCTTAAAGATCTGGGTGATATTTGCTCTCCTCCAGTCTTCTAGGAACATTTCCAAGTCCCAGCAGCCTTTTAAAGATAATTGAAAATGGCCCTACAAAGACATTGGCCAGCTTCCTTATCACTTGTGGGTGCACCTCATCAGACTCCATGGACTTGTCTATCTCCTGTTTAAGTGTTCCCAACCTGATCCTCCTCCACTGAGGGAAAATCTGCCTTGCTCCAGACATTCCCTCTGGTCTCAAGGACTTTGGATTCCTGAAGGCAAATCTTACCTGTAAAAGCAAGATAAAGGCATTGAGTAGCTAAGCCTTTTTTGTGTCTTTTGTCACGGAGCCCCTGCCCCATTCATGAGTGGACATATATTTTTTTCCTAGTCTTCCTTTTTCTGTTTTTGTATTTGCAGAATCCTTTCTTGTTGCCTTTCACATCCCTTGCCAGATTCAAGTCCAGGTGGGATTTGACTTTCCTATCCCCATTCCTGCACAATTGAACAGTATCTCTGTATTCTTCCTGGGTCACCTGCCTCATCTCCCACCTTCTGTAAACATCTTTTTTGTCTCTGAGTTCAGTCAAGAGATCCTTGCTTATCCAGGCAAGCTTCCTGCCTCTTTTCCTATTTTCCTGCTTGTTGAGATTATTGAGCTTGGAGTAGGTGATACTTAAATATCAATTAGTTCCCCTGAACCACTCTTCTCTCCAGGATCATGTCCTATAGGATTCTTTCAAGAACCTCTCTCACAGGATCACAGAATGGTTGAGGTGAGAAGGAAACTCTGGAGATCATCTTGTCCAAACCCCTTATCAAGCAGGGCCACTAGGCCAGTTGCCCAGAACCATGTCCAAATGGCTTTTGAATAGCTTCAAGGATGGAGGCTCCACCAGCTCACTAGGCAACCTGTACCCATGCTTAGTCACCCTCACAGTAAAAACTGTTTCCTGATGTTCAGACAGAACCTCCTGTGTTGCAGTTTGTGCCCATTGCCTCTTGCCACTGGGCACCATGGAAAAGAGCCTAGCTCTGTCTTCTTTACACCCTCACTTCAGGTATTTATAGACATTGTTGAGATCTCCCCTCCAAGCCTCTTCTTCGTCAGGCTAAACAGTCCCAGCTTATTCAGCCTGTTCTCATATGAAAGGTGTACCAGTCCCTTAATCACCTTTGTAAGCCTTCGCTGGACTCCCTCCAGTAGCTCCATTTCTCTGTGGTACTGGGGACCCAAGCACTGGACACAGCACTCCGGGTGAGGCCTCAGCGGTTCTGAGCAGTCTGACTTGACTTTCAGAGAGTCACTCAAGTGTGCTGATTCCCCAGAAATGACATGAGAGCTTTCCTCACTAGGCTGTTGTGCAAGCACTTCCTTATTTACATGCCTATGCTTCTGGTGATGCCATATCAGCCTCGTTTTGTTGATTGCTATGTCCCTTCTGTTCACATCACCTCAGATCCTTTGCCTGCTTATCCACCACCTGGTATCATGGAGGAAAGAATCAGCAAAAACTTGGCATGCTCACTTCCAGATAAATTTTGACTAGTTTAACTGAATTGTACACAAAAGAGCCTGAAAGATATAGATATGCTCACATTACACAATTACCACCACCAACATGAGCTGCTTTCTTCTCTCTTGACCCACAATCACCAGATGCAGGTTTGAGGGCCAAGACTGAGAAATGTGGAAACCAGTCAGGCTAAAGGTTTGATATCTTAGTTTCTGGCATGCTAATTGACAATACTTGCTGGAAAATACTAAATGGCTGCAAGCCAGATCAGCTAAATGGTCAACAGGACAGCTGGCATTCTTTACTACTGTAAATAACTTCACAGGTTCCAGAAAATAATCATGCTCCACCAGTTTCAATTCTTGATCCTTTTCAATTTTGTTTGTAATAATTATCTTTTGTCTATCATGAGAAATCATATTAACATTTAATGACAGCAATAAAATAGAATTCCAGTAAAATTTGACATAATATGGAGGATTAAAACCATAGAAAATATTAAAACATTTTCCTCTCAAAAATCAATCTAAAAGGCCAAAGGAGGTGCACACTTGTCACTTGAACAAACTTAATTTTAGATTATTTTTGTGTGACAACTGGTCATAGTTTAGTCCGCTTCCCCATGCCCATTGGTGTTCTCTTTTACTGACACAGATGACTGCTTTGCTACTGCCCAAATAAGCAATCCAGTTTGAACCAGTTGGCTTCAGAACACCCACATATTTTAGTCTGATTGTGCTTCCCTCTCACTTTTGTCCCTTAAGTTTTAGTCACATGTACCCATTGGTTTGCTTTCTTGTCAGTCATTTTTTCCTCTCTTGTGTTTTAAAATGCACATTGTATATGGATGAACCCCTTTAACACTCTCCCTTTTAAGAAGCATATAACCTCTTTCAGCCTTGTTTAGCTCTGATTCTTTGAAACAAGCTTTTGAGGGCTTGAGCTGAAATCCATTCTCATGCAACTCTCAATACCAGTCAGTATCACTTTTCCGAAACAGGAAGAGGATAAGAAGCCATTATGAAAAACAGAAATGACAGGCATATAGTGCTGTTAGATTCCAACCTCCTGAAAAAATAGATAAAACAGCAGAAAATTCAGTTTCTAATAAAGTATTTTGCTTATTCTTATAAATTGGGCACACTTAAAACACTACTTCGTGGGTCTGCATTGGCAGAAAGATTCAGGGGCTTGAACTGTTAAGTATTGCTAAAGTTAGTAGTCTTTGATTGTTCTCAGATAATCCTTTTAGGAAAACCATGGTTTTGCTCAGGTCTGGGTGTGTGTTTTGTGCCTGAAGGGGAATTTTGATTCAAAATATAATGTGGTATTTGACTCACTTATACTCACCTATCTTGCATTGGATTCTGACACATTTATTGGGCAAACCTGATTGATGTAGTTTCCAATTAATGAAGTACAAGCTTTCATTCTTCTTTATTTATTACTTTAGTCAAACTCCTGCCAAATACCACTGTAACCTTTTTTTCAGTAACACATAGAGATAAAAGGTTTCATGATGCAATTTTCCTCCCAAGGGATGATTTCATCTCTTAGTATTTTATAGTTCACTATCTCTGCAGTTATATTATCTTGTTTTGGTATACATTTTACAATATCTAAATTTGATGGGCTGTAGGCATTTAATGATAATAATTTTGCTATAAATATTAATTGAAGTTCTGTAACAAAAATAGAATTTGTATTATAAAGACAAAAATCCATTAAAAATAGTATAATATTTAATATCATCTACTTGTTTCTTATTGTTGTGTTATAAACAACATTTTGAAAGATTAACTTTGACAGTGTATGGAAGAAACTCAGATTTACAAGGAAGTTAAAATGTCCTCGATAAGAAATTGCAGTAATAATAAGACACTGGTATCTCTGTAGATTAAATATTCTTTATCTTATCAATAATTACCATAGAGGTGTTTAACACTATTGCTTAGAACCCAGAAAGGAAGTGAATATCAAAGACCATATTGGATTTTGTAGATGCAAAATGTTACCTGAAAGTTTTTTAGGTTGTTTTTGGGGTGGTTTTGTGTGTGTGTGTGGCTTTGTTGCTGTTGTGTTGTTGTTGTTGTTGTTGTTTTGGTTTGGTTTGGGGTTTTTTGTGTGTTTGTTTGTTTGTTTGTTTGTTTTTGTAGACAACTAGCCAACATTTTCTGGAGAAGGGGATGGAAAGAAGAACAACTAACTGAATATAACTCAAATATCTTTAGATGCTCACATTAGTGGCTGTTTCTTTAAAGGTCTTTGATTGTACGCTATACAAATTATCAAGCATAATTCAAGCCACATGATACAGAGGAAGAAGCAGTCCTCTGATACTTCAGCTGTCTTTTACATTACAATGTAGCTGTTTTGTCAGCTTTAACAGCCTGAGGTTAAATATTTAGTTTCCATTTACAGTACAAATTTAGCTATTTCAGAAAGAAATCTGCAGAAACCGGCATACGTATCAGTGGTTAGCCAGAAAGAGGTCCTGAATGGAAGAGTGCATTTTCAGTCTCACAGCGTTCAGCCTAACTTTAAGCCCTGAATGGGCACATACCACAACTTCAGATACTTCCAGAAGCTATTGACTTGTCATGATCTTGTTCTATAGAGCTCGCAAGAAGTGTTTCAAACTACTTTCTTATACTCCTACTTTCTTAAGCAGTAACAGAGGGGTTACAACACATGTTTCAATGCCTGCTGGGATTTGAAACTTCTTCAACTTTCTAAGCAAGTATTACTAAATACCAGGCTAATGAGTATTCTAGGACAGGAACTTCTGTGCTGTGTTGTTTTTAAAGTTATTATGTAAGGTGCTCAAGGACACTAAAATTCAGTTCTTACTTCTCTCCCTAGTGGTTGCTTTACTCACTCTTTTTTTTTTTTTTTTAACTTTTGCCCAGCAAGCATTTAATTAGACTGTGCAAAGTAGAGCACCTTCAAAAGAAATTTGGAATACCTTTCACTAGCATGTTTTGCTATAGCTTGATGACTAACACAGTCACTTAAAAAAATGCAAGGAACTAAAACAGAGGAGGCAGAGCATAAAACAGAACCTAGATCTTTTACAGCTTTGCTGAGTCCATTAACTGTTGAGTTAATTGATAAAAAAGGAAGAAAATTAGGCTCAATTCCTGGTCTCTTTTTGGGCAAAATTGTTGTGTTTTCAGATTAGGTCTACATGTGACATAAAGGAAGATACAGCTCAGCTGATATGAGTTACACATCAGAGACCGAGCAAGCTTCTGGGATGTATACCTAGATGCAAAAATATGGGCACCTGAGCAACTGTTTTCCAAAATAAAAAAATCCAGATGTCTGCAGAACCTAAATATTAAAGAAAACATAGGCATCTCCAGAAATTACCAAAGTTTTAGCCCCAGAAGGTACTAAATAAGTGTTTTGAGAAATTAAAATTTAGATCCAGTACTAAGTGTCTGTAAAGTACATATTTAAGTGGTGAAATATTTTTAGGATTTTAGCCAATTACTGAAAGACAAAGCACATGTAAAGTAGTGTTTAAAGTCGAGACATGCAATACTCTAGAACATATAAGTTAACATCCATTTTTCTGTAAGCAGTAGTCCTAATTCTCATCTACAGTTGCACAGCAGTATGAATTAATCTATCATATGGTTGTAAAACAGTACTCCACACTGAGTTTGTACGTCTTTTCTAAGTATTGGTACAAAGCATTGCAGTAAGAGAGAGTTGCCACTGTGAAAATTGTATAGCTTCAGAAACATATCTCAGTCAGGAGGAATCTTAGGAGCTGAGTAACTCAGGGCAGCACAAAAAGATAATTGCTGTGATGATGCATTAGCTGTGGGTAGAAAAAAAAATGATAATAGAGACAATTTGCTCAGCATACACATGAACCTGCATAGCTTAAAGAAGCAAGTGCAGAATGAAAGGAATGCCTTTGGGAAAAAATAAATCAGTTTGCATGTTTGTGGTTTCATAGTATTTTTTGTTCCACAGTGGACTAATTGTTCCTTCAGACTTTTTTATTTCAGTTTACAAAAATAAAGCTATGTAATTTATAGGTAAAAACACAGATGTTTGGTTTACCCTTCCATTCCAAGCATTAGCTATAATAATAAACTGCATATAGAATCACAGAATCATTTTGGTTGGCAGGGACCCTTAAGATCGTTGAGTCCAACCATAACCTAAATCTAGCACTAAACCGTGTCCCTAAGAGCCTCATCTGCTTGTCTTTTAAACATCTCCAGGGATGATGACTCCATCACTTCCCTGAGCAGGCTGTTCCACTGCTTCACAATCCTTTCCATGAAGAAATGTTTCCTAATGTCCAATCTGAACCTTCCCTGGCACAACTTGACATTATTTCCTCTTGTCCTATCACTTGCTACTCAGAAGAAGAGACCAACACCCTCCATGCTACAACCTCCTAACAGATGGTTGTAAAGAGTGATAAGTTCTCCCCTCAGAACATAGTAGTACACTTAGACAAAAAGTTTATTTGACATTATTAACTGTACTTAATATTTTGTTAGAAATTACTTCAAACCTTTAGTGTTCAAACCTTATAAATCAAGCCTAAACACAATTGGGTGGGGTTTTAAAACCTAATTTTGGGAGCAGTTTGTTTTCTGTTTTTAATGACTTTGATATGCTCTTTCACCACAAATGTGAAAACTAGAGATGAAAGTTGAGCTTTTCAGGAGCATGATTCTGGAAACTACAGACTTTAGAGAGCAGACAATAAACTGGCAGTACCTTAATAAACTAAATGAATAACTAGATTAAACAACAAAGCTGGTTTTGCATGCATTTTTTGCAATGGCGCATAAGAGGCAGACTTTCAAAAACAGCTGGTGTGACAATACCAGCTTTCTTAAAACCTAAAGATGTCTGAGGTTGGCCACACAATCCAGATCTCCAAGATAAACATGCTTTTGAAAGCATGTCTTCGTACACTAATATGCAGCTGCTTCTTGGATGGATAGTAAGAAGTTGGAGAGGAGTAGGGGTGAGAGAAACTGGTCTCCAGAAGGAATGAAAAACCAGACATTTTATCCAGACTTATGATGGCAAAAGAAATAGTGATAACTTCCAAACCAAGTCACCCAGTTATTTATTTATTTATTTATTTAATTCATTTTCTCTGAGATAAGGGAAAGATGGAATTACACAAATATTTTTAGTTTTATAGTAATTTCTTCGGGATTAACAAGACTGAGTTTGCAAGTGTTTATTCTTTTCTTTGTCTCAGGAATTACATTTTATAATAGAAAGCTCTCAGATACATTTTCGTAGTTTAAAGTGCATTAGAATCTGACTGAGGGATATATGTGCCAGTACTGCCCTGTAAAAAGCAGTTGTCAAAGAGGAACAAGTACATTTCATTGCTAAACTGAAGAGTGATGCAAATAACGATACTCACAGAAAAGCTTAATTGCCACTACTCTTAAAAGGGTTTAAAATACATGAAATGCTTGAATATTTTTCTCATGGTAAACACCAATTCAAAGCTAAGATCAGCCGTCACTCCACTAATGCCACTTTTCCTTGATATTGTGACTATAGGCAGTGAGCATTAAAATATCCAGCATCTCAAGGTTGATGCATCTGCCAAGGTGTCTCCTTGTTCTACTGAATGAATTGTGTAAATGTGTTTATTTAGAATAAGACAAATGTACTGTGCATAGTTTAGGCTTACTACCCTGTTACTATGCTGAAGGTTTTTTACACGCGTGTGCGTCATATTTTTTGTTAATTATTTCTATTGTCATGTATACCCTTACAATAAGCAGAAGTCTGTTGTGCACAGTACAGTACAAACGTTAAGCTGAAAGCTGGTCCAAACAGTTATAGTTAGCAAATGTATAGTTTCCCTAACAATAAAAAGCTAAAGATTCTAAATTTAAAAAAAAAAAAAAAGACAGAGCGGGAAGTTTATAAAAAGCAGGCCCTTGGGAACAAAATACAAGGGAGATGATAAAGACTTATTATTTTCATTAGAAGATAAATCTGATGCAGATGTAGAAACAAATAAAAGTCATCAGAGCTGCAAATGAGACTGATGAATACTTTCCTTCACCTACTTCCTCAAAACATGCACGAAATAGGTGAGTATGAGAAGTGGAGTAATGGAAATAAGATTAAATGTAACAGTACAGTATCCCTGATGGTGTACAGTAAGAGTTAACCAAGAGTTTGTCATAAACTGGAAGATCATCATCTGGAGGCAAACAAAAAAGAAGGTGACCTTGTTAGTGGATCAGATAACACTAGGTTACCAATAAAAAACAGTGGAGAGAAAGGTAATCGTGATTCTAGAATATGCAGAAAGGAACGCTTCCAGTAGAAAACCTGAAATATTAATATCACTCTGCACGACACTTCTCTGGAATATGGTGTATTACTCCAATCACTCATATTAAAATGAAAAAAAAAATATTCAATCTGCATGGGTAAAGGTAAGTGCTACTGGGATAACCAAAGGAATGAAGGTCTTAAGAACGTTGTTAGCAAATACAAAAGTGAGTTAAACAGAAGGGAGAAAGGGTTATTTAAGCTAAAAAAAAAAAAAAAAAAAGAAATCATTGCAAACTGCTCATGAATACACTGAGTCTGAACACTGAAATGCTTTCACTTCTCAGACTGGTACTTGAACAGCCTCAGGAGAGACAAAACCCAGCTGTAAGACTGTTGCTATTTCAATCAAGACCATTGAAAGTAACATTCAGTTGTTTCCAAACTAGGAAATAAACTCAGTGGTTGAGGAGATTGACTCTTATCCAAAGCTGTTGTGCATTTCTCAGGCCTTCAGACAAAATACTCATCTAATCCAGTCTTTAATAGATTTCTCTCTCATGTCTCCTCGCAAAGACAAAGTAGCTTTCCTGATCACTGCACATTCTTCATTGCTGTGAACACCTTTCTTCGGGAATTTTTTTTTTAGCCCACAATATTTACATACTGCTTGTTAATCTTCTCTTGAAATGCATTCCACTGTCTTATTTTCTTATTTAAGTAGCATAATGTGTTGAGATAATGAACTCAGGTCAGCAGGATTCTCTGAAACATCAAGTACATTTATGATGCTGTGGAATGGAATTGACCAAGTGAGGTAGAATAGAAGACATGATGGGACCTTTGCAGGTTCTTATGAAACTGAGAAACTCGTGTATTTAACAAGGAAAATAAACATTCGAATTTATACTACAATGATTATAACTGCTTCACAGAAATGCAGCATTTATAGCAAGCTTCCAGTAGTAAAAGGATTTCTAAACCAAAAATATCCCAGATAAAAAAGGTCTACAAATCTCCAAGGTCATCGCTTTTGTGAAAATGGTATTTGACCACGTGGGGAGTAAAAAGCCAAATAAAGAATAATGTATTTCTATTAATTTCACTTTTGAATTATGCATTTCTGACTTTTTAGCATCTCATTTCAGACGCACATTTATAATTGATAGGAAAAGTTTGATTATTTTCCTGTGCTATCATGTACTTTAAAATAATTGAGCCTAGAGGTGCAGAAGAAAGCTGCATTCTTCCTAATTGGGTTCATTTGAACTTTTTACAATCTACTCTGAGAAAATGTAATTGATAATTAACAGCACTTCAGATCATCTACTCATGAGACTTTAAAAATACATGAAAAGCTGATAACTCATTGACTAAATGAAAAATAGTGTACACAATTAAATACAAAGAAAATCTTGATTGCCTAAATCAAAGCTTACTGTGTTGCACAGATGAATGAGATCTGTTACATGAAGACTCCTTTTAATATCCAAATTGTTTTTTAAGTAGCAAATACATTATCCCTCAAACTCTTCAGTGCCACACCACATCTCCCTTTCAGAGACCAAAGGGGAGCAGGCAGTCCATTATAGCAGGTCAGAGTTGTCATCTTCTGTGAATCACAGGTTTCAGCTGCTAATTTCTGGTACTAAGAAGTTATAGACATTATAATGCTTAACTACATGTATTTCTGACAAAGTCCAGGCAGACATTCTTCAAAAAATGTGTCCCTTGTTCACTAGATTCAGTGAATTTGAGATTTTCCAATATACTTTGCATTGCGGATTTATAACAATGTTGATAATAATGCATGCAACTGTTCCCTATATACTGAAGATAGCAAGTCTCTGTACACCCCCAAGAGGCAAGTTAAACAACCTTTCATCTCTATTTCCTACCTAGATAATCTGAGGTACAGGAAACAGAATGGTTGGGTTTGGAAGGGACCTCTGGAGATCATGTAGTTCAATCCACCTGCTAAAGCAGGTTCACCTAGAGTAGATCACACAGGAATGCATCCAGGTGGGTTTTGAATGTCTCCAGAGGAGACTCCATGATCTCTTTGGGCAGCCTTTCCCAGTGCTCTGTCACCTTCAAAGTAAATAATTTTCTCCTCATATTCAGAGGGAATCTGCAACTCACTTTTGCTACAGTCAGTATCTGAACTGGAACCAGCAAAATTGATGCTGATTCTTAGGCTAAATTTAAGGCTAGAGATAGTATGTTTTCTTGAAGCACTAAAAGAAAAGAAGCACACAATAATGATAAATACATACAGGAAACAAAGGAGGATAATTTATATAATATGCACCACTCTTAGAAAGATTTTTCAAAATAGTTATTTTTCTCTTACCATAATAAATAAACTCCAGATGTAGAAGGATATTGGTAAGAGACAGTAGCTGACTGAAAAATTCCAACCAACTGTAGAGGGGATAAAACAATAAACAATGGCCTATGCTTGACAGATGATGAATAGGTTTTACTTCAGTAGGAAAGGGTTCAACAAAAAAGAGACCTTAAAATATTTAACACCTTTGAATATTATCAGATGAACACAAAGGCAAGCAAGTCATAAATTCTGTGATGAAGAGACAGGAAGTTCCCATGTTTTTGTTAAAAGAGAACAAATATTAAGCCCTGAGCAAGAAAGTATATTTGTTCATTCCAGTGGTGTTGCCAACTCATCTCTGACTCTTTTTGTATGACTCTTTAAATTTTTTAACTTGACTGTCCTTTGGGACAGCTGCAAAGTTGGCAGGAGTATCAGCCCCTCAATAAAAATACCCTTGTGTGGCTGCTTTTTGGGTGCTAATTCTCCAGAACAAGTTAAATTACAAGGAAGAGCAATACCATTGCCATGAATATCCTGGTAAATTTACCATAGAATGTCTTCTTTTTTCTTCCTTCCTTAGCATAACTTCACTGCATATATATATATTTTTTTTAACTTGGGAAAATGCAAATAATCTATAAATGCAAATCATTTATTAAAAAAAAAGACCACAGAACAATGAATTATACAGGCCAAAGAATACATGTAATGCTTAAAAAGTCTAATCCTCATCTGTTCCCTGCAATCCAGCTACAGTACAACACTTGCTAATGGAAAAAAACCAACACCTCACACACACGCACACACACACAAAACTCAAAACCACCACCACCAATAAAAACAACACCAACAAAAAATCACCCACAAAAAAACCAAACAATAAAACTTCACCTGAATTATAGAAGGACTTTGAGGCCATTCCTACATCTACATCCCACATGAAACTCACTGTGACTTCTAAAGATATCTAGCATGAAGATTCAGTGGGGGCAACTTCTTTAGTATCAGACCTTGGTCCCAAGTCAATCTGGAAATGTTTAGTTTGAATAATCATGGCTTGTAGGTGCAACTGCATCCCATGTTCCAAAAGAAAAAGACATAATGCTGAGGACGGTAAAAGGAGGTAAGAGACTTAGAGCAAACTCTAGATTCCTACTTTGTTTTCACCAGTGCTAGTGAGCTGTGGATCAGATCTATGCTGAGTGGAAAGCTTAAATACAACTGTAAATGAAGACTTAGGAATACTAATAGTCTTGAAACAGAGAGTGGACTGCTCAAGAATGATGATATGAGAAGCTAAGTCTCCTTATGATCCATTTGCACAGAATAATTTCAGAGTCTGGCTAGTACTAGTAATTATTTCTGCTGGGATTGACAAAATTATATTGAATAAGGGATTAAGTGTATGAGGATTCTTCCAATAATTTTAAAGTTTCATTCCTCTATCAGAGTGTGGAAACAAGGAAAATATGCTTTTTAATATTATTGATTCAACCCCCCTGTAGAATAGGAACAGGTTTTTTTTGTTTGCAGTGTTCTTTGCCCTTACTTCAGGTAGATGATTTGTGTTAGAAGATGAATTATATTCCTTTTGCTATTAAAGTCATTGATTTTCCCAGCCAGACAAACCAAAGTTACTTTGATTGCCTAGTGGAAAAATCAGAGATTTTTAAAAGACTCAAGGCAAATTGGTTACTAATCTTATACTGAATATCAGTGGTATGCACATAGTGAAGAGATATTTCCATCTCTTAATCTCTTGCAGAAGAGATGTGTGTGTATATATGTCTTGCTGTTATGGATATATATGAGAAAAAAATGTATAACAATTTAAAATCAGGATCAAGGAGAAAAGCAGTTTCTGCATCTCACAAGAAATTCATTAGATGATAAATATTTAGCAGAATAACACAATGTTTGAAATGAACAGCTCTTTCTAAAGAAGTGCAGATAATATTCTCTCTGATTATAGACATTGTAGCTGAGCAAGGATAAGAGATGTTGTAAATCCATTAGTGAAGCACTGCTTGCCTTCATTTCTGTTTAATATTTCTTAAGGCTATAAAATTGTATTATGTTAATTTAATGTACAGTCCAAGTGATAAAGGCAGTTAATGTGATTACCTCTCACTGTGCTATAAACCTTTCAGCAAAGCTGCAGACAGATCGGTATTCAACTGTTTCTCATGATGATGGTGTTACACAGAGCAGGTCACATGTTGAAGGCATCATCTGGTTGTTGGGACTTTTTTACACACCAAAATGTTTCAGTGGATACTAGAACTGAAGTTCAAAGTAGTACTCTCACTTCTTATTTTGTGATGAGCAAGCAAGGCCTAACAGACCTGATGTCCTTATTAAGACTATGTATGCAAAGCGTAAACCTAGCGTGATGCCACTATTGTGACTATTCACATGCAGAAAAATTATCAAAGATTAAATCATAAAGATAAATTTCAGTTTTGCTGGTATTATTGCTCTCCTCTTCATCTTGCTTCCAAAATAAGCACCAGTTTACCGAAAATATTGGAGAATCTTCCTCAATTTTCTTATGATCATATGACAGTTATTCTTTCCAGTTATTCCTCTTTCATCATACTGGTGACAGCTCTACCTCATATGTTCAACTTTACATTACATTTAATTCTGTAACTCTATTAGAGTATTCTAATTCACAATAGAATTCTAGTTCATGAACAGGAATATTAAGCTGAGAAGAGCTAGAACAAAATTCTGAATCTGTGGTCAAGGCACTAACTCTTTTATTGGAGCTTGGAATCCAAAGACTGTCCTTTTCTGGTAGGACAGTTTTACACATTCTCTTCCAGGAAACTTGAACAGGATAAGAACAGATGGGAAGGTTATCTTCACAAGACAGGAATCGACACAATCCATTAAAGAGTCTGTTAAAGCCTCCATCTGACATGGCCTTTTTCCTCATGTATTTGTTGCAATAGTCACTGCAGCCTCTGCCCACACATATCTACCAATGGCTGTTTTTCTTCTTCTTTCAACAGTGCTTCTGAAAGAAGGAATAGTCTCTTTGTGTGTTCAGAAATATGGTAGTGCATAAGCAGTGGCTTCCCTATTATTCATTTATAAAAGTCTGTACTTTGCTGTTTAGAGGTAACTCAATCTAGATGAGAATATCAGCAGAGCAGGACTAAGCAAACTACTGCACAGGTTCAAACCCAACCACAAATTTTCTTTATTCTCCAGAATGGAATTCATGATTGGAGGCATTAACCCAATTTTCCTGAAGCCAGCAAGTTTAATGGCCAACAACAGTAACTGACGAAGGGTAGATCAGTGAAAGCGTGATGATAAAGAAAAAGTAGAGTTGGAGGAATTAGGTTTGTTCAGCTCCGAGAAAGGAAGGTGTCAGAATGGCACCCAACATCAGCCTGACACTACTTATGAGGAGGTTGTCAAGAAGTCTGAGTCAGTCGCTTCACACTGGTTTATGACAGGGGGACAAGTGGATATAAGGAAAACCTTTTTCTTTATCAGAACGGTTGAGCAGTGTATCAGATTTCCCATAGAGGTTGTGAAGTGTCTAGCCTTGAAGGTTTTCAAGATCTGACCAGATAAAGCTCTCAGAAACTTGGTCTGACCTCACGGCGGCCTAGTTTTGGCAGGACCTGCTAAGGTCCTTCCCATCCTGTCTTTTTCTATGGTACTGTGATTCTATGATTTCAGCATGCCACGACATTATCTAGTACTGAGATGTCAGAGAATAGCAGGAGGTAGTACTGGTAAAAAATTAGAGGGAAGTAAATGCAGAGCTATATGTGTAATTTATTATTACATGAATTCTACAGATATTTGAATTGTTAGAAACTTATCTTTGACTATCCTACTATGGGCAAAGATATCTCGACTAAGAATTTAGGAAATAACATTAACTTGCATTGATCACTGGAAAGAAAACCTGTGGAGACACTTTATAAAATATTACTGGTAAGTTTCTGTATTCTACTTAATGAAGGAAGAATAAGTCAAACAAGCACACATTATCCACATCTCCTCTAACCATCCTCTTCCCCACTGTGTAACCTCTGAATTTTAATGCTTTATTCATACCAGCTTGTATATATCCAAACAAGCTTATGCATATATATATAGTTGCTTTCTGCCCTCTGACTCAAGGGAGTGGCTAAAAGCTACTAGAAAACATAAACAAATTAAAAACAAATTAAGAACTCAAAAGAGCACGTATAATAAGTATCTCTTTGAAAAAGAGATGGGAGCAAAATTCCCAGTCTAGTTTCAGATACAGACTCCTCCCTATACTCCCCAAATCCTTGCATCTAAGGATTTAGCTGTGGATTTGTATCTCATGTCGTGCAACCTAGCAGTATATTAAAGCTTAAAAAGTCAGGGTAAAACATTTCAATATCTTTCTAATGATGATTAATTCCTTTTGTATTCATTTGAGTAACATTAATCAGAATGAATTCATTTAGCATGAATGTGGATAGAACATTTAATTTCTCCTGCATTTCAGGAGAGCCTACTTAAATGAATAATTGTACAAATATGAATAGCAGAAAGAAAGCAATTGAAAGTTTACATGCCAACTCTAAATTGTAATAACACAGATCTATTACTACTTTATTTGTTCAACTTTAGTAAATGACACATTCACTGCATGTATATATGGTACAGGAAATATATAGTCCTGTGCAATGGGAAACATACAAATATGAAGTTGGCTTATGTCCTCACACATGCTATTATATTATTTCAGCAGTGACAATCAATAAGAACTTCAGCGAAACAAAACAAAAAAATCTAACAAATCTTCCCTTTTTTGTTTAAAATTGTTGTTGCAATTTTTATTTTTTCCAGAATTATGCAGCAACTGTTACAAAAGAAAATCTTAATAATTAAGAGCCTACCCTGACAGAGTTCTTCAAATAATGTTTTTATAACTATCCAGTCACTTAGGAATTATCACCTTCTTGTCCTTGCCCATACATTTTTTTCCAGGCCCTGTCTTTTAGTGATCACCTTAGGCTGACAAACATTTGAGATTCTGAAGCAGTTTCTGAAATCCTTACTTCCATACAAAAGCATCTTATTGCTTAAGTAGACCTAATGAAGTAATTTGGACTATTTTTCAAACAAACTGCTAGCCAGAACTGCAAAGGTGTAAGACCCAAACCCTTGTAAACCACATCCCTGTGTGATGTTTAGTATCACCTGGAGTTCAGTGACTGACTTAGTCACAGATCAACAAGCTTCCTAAAGTTTCAAGCTACAACTGCAGAAATTTTATGCTAAAAATCAAGCATCCAGACATTACCAAGTGCTGAGCTCTTTGTTTGTAGGTGAAGATGATCACGTAGAAGCAGACTCACACAGGTAATATAAATGAAGGATTAGCAAATCTGGTTCCTAAAACTAACATCTAGGGATTTCCAAATTTTCAGCTTAATCACATTGTATGATTTATTTCCTTAATCCTGAAACTGTATTCAATATTTTTGGCTTCAGCTGTGGAGGACCATCCATATCATCCATACTCTGGATCACACAAATTCTTTCAATAAAGTCAAGGCTAAGAATACAGCAGTCAGTTTAAGACTTACCTTTTGACATATTATCTGTGTTTCTGTAGTTTTTAAGATAGGAAGCTTTATAGCAGAAAAACTCAAATATTATGACAGCCTACTGGATGAAGAAATAAGTTCTGTAATTCATAACAGCTTCCAACAAGTCACTCCAAAGCTCTGTGGATTTGTAAGAAGTGTAACATTTACATTGTTGAGCCATTCAGCATATTGCTTGTAGCCTACAGAGCTGATTTTCTCAGGCTTGATTTCTAGTGTGATGGATTGCAACCATAATGATGTCATTAGTTCAGTTTCACATGCTTTTAGACAGAAAAATTATGTGGATTTGTAAGCAAGCTGAATATCACTTTGAGCTTCAGGGGTCCAAAGCCTCACATTTCAGTGAACAGAAAGAAAGCAAATTTTTTTAATGAAATATGAACCAAGACTTGTTACCACCTTCTCCATGAAACACAGAGCTAAAGACAGTGAAAAGCTAGTTAATGCAATCTATTTTTACAACATACATTTTGCAGTGCTGATAACTAATTGCAGCTCAGGCATATTTCTGTTTTGCATTCAGAATAGTGAATAACAAAGAAAAAAATCCTAACACACTTTATTTTCTGTTCTTGCAAGTGACATGAGGACGTGTTTAATTTACTGTGGAAAGAGAATGGAAGCAGCAGCTGGCTTACCTGAGAAACAAACTTAGTGTGCAGGCAAATGTTTGATTACCCAATCAAAGAGGAGAGATGAAGCGTATACTAACCTCAAATAATAACAAGAAACTGGGTAGGTTCATTACTGATATGCACAATTCCTTATCAGCATATCTATCTTGTAGCCTACTTGTCTCATGCAGTCCACAAATCTTGAGTAATTCGACAAGGGCTTATTTCAGATGCGGTTGCCAGAGGCTTGTAAATAATCTTAGTGGGGTGTAAGGGGGAAGGAAAGGGAAATTAAGACTCTGAAGGGCAGCTTCTCAGATGGCAGCTTGCAATGACAGTTTGACAGATTTTCTGGTGTTGTGGAAGAATTATATGCAATAACTATATGAATCACTCACTTTCCTCCAAGGATTACATGTTTTTTGAAGTGTCATAAATACAAAGCTGTGGGAAGCATTGCTAGGTAGGAAAATATGAAATTCTATTTTATTTCCCTTGCAACTCATTTGCATAATGTAATCTGGAGGGTTGTGTTTATCAGTGGTGGGAAGACAGTTTAAACAAATGTTCAACATATGTATATCATCAGCAGCAAAAGGTCATGGTCTTAACAGACAGCTTAAAAAGCAAACAAAGGCCAGTATGTCTGCATTCTCCCTGCATCATACTGGCAGGAAATAATAGGTCCCTAACAGAATATCTGTCAACTTGGAAGCATTTGCTGAGCATTTTGTTCTAGCTGATATAGACTGTTCAAGTGAATCATTATACTGGGAGGCAGCTACTGCCATTTCAAAAAGTATCTTGAGACTATGGCAATTTCATATCACTGTTATTCAACAGCAACTAACTAACTAACTAACTAACTAACTATACAGCTAAGTGCCACAGAGTTCATCCAGTATGACTGTTTCCATGGCAATTAGATACTCAGGCATTTTATTGAAATCCACGAGTGAAAACCTGTTTGCCAGACACCGTTAACGACTAAGCAGATATCCTCAGCCTTTTCCTTTCTCTAGATTGACCAGTAGGCATGCTGAATAATTAACTTTCATGATTTCCAAACTCATTCATACAATAGTATACAATTCTGACTACTCACATCACGCAAGTAGGTTGACAGCTTGTTTTTCTGACTCCCTTTGTTCTTTGCTTTCAGTATCTACTGAAACATTCTTGTTGATCCTCTCCTTACACTAACACGCACCAGTAAGAACACCTGCTCGGCTCAAAACATACAGGGTCTCATACAGGGAGCTATTTCACCTCCGATACTGGCCAACACATGTGTTGAAGGATTTAATGAAGAATTTTAAAGGCAGTGCCTTCCAACAAAGAAGACTTATTTGCAGTCTATGTTATCTTTTGTCAGCCCACTCTGATTTCTGAGTGTAAAACAACTTCGGTTCACAGGAACTGTTACAAAATGAGCCATAGCATGAAAACGATGAAGCAAGAAACAGAACAAGAGGAGGAGGGAACGAACTGTCCACTTTCTCTGATAAAATGAAAACAAGTGTTACGGCAATTACTTTCTGTGCCTGTTCTTACTTAAACTTTCTTCTAAATGATCTGTTTATATGCCAGAAAGCAAAAAAAACCCCAAGTCTTGGTTTTAATCTCATATTCCATCTGCTTCCGGAACTACTGGCTAGGGCAGGTGGCAAATGAGTTCTTTCTCATATTTGAATCTTCTCCATGGGACAAATACTGCCTCCTTGTTCAGGCTGAATAGTTCTTCACTAGCCCTTGGGACAGAATAAGGAATAGCTCAAGCTGTGTACATGTGACAGAACTTGACTTAGTATGTAATGAGGGCATGCACAGCTTAATGTTACATGTGTGATGTGCTCAATTTATTATGAGACAGTGGTTTTAGTTGGAAAATTTCATTACAATAAACTGGAGCACAACTTAAAGACATTTGCTTTATGACTAGTCTTTTTAGTGGCTTTTCTACATACAGATGCTTCTGTACCTGCTAGTATAATTGTGTTTTGCTGAATATAATGCTTTGAAAGGTTGCATGTCAAGCAAGAATATTTTTTCACAGGCTCAGGTTCTAACCAAAGAAACATCATACAAAAGTAATGACACCTCCAGACTTACATCCATCAATCTGATTTGTGAATACCAAGATTTTTACTGACGTTCCAATGAAAATCCAAATCAGATGTATACATGATTGATTCGTACATCTTCAGACACACATTGATACATATACATTGGCATGTATTTGCATGCACATAAGCATATTATGAGTGCATACACAGTCTCTGACAAAGGGGACAAGTTATTTTCAGTAGGATTATTTGACATAATAATAATTCATTGATCTCTCTGCCTTATTGAGGGCTGATAATAGAATAGCCCAAGGGCAAGAAACCACGCCAGGATCTGAGATCAAAGGATTTAGCTCTTTGCTCACATAGGTGCTGAATCCATGGCATATTCCCAAGTAAAAGTGCCTGCAGCAACGTTTGCTAATTACAGGTTGTGTTCTACTGTTTCCAAACAGGGTGAAAGTGACAGAAGTTTAACTGTGAATAATTACACACTTGAATAAGTATGTGATTAGCCCTATTTGTTGTGGTTGGGACTAGAGTGACAGGACAAGAATGCAGTGATTGCATTATTTACAGCTTAATTGTAGACAAGTAATTACTTATGTAAGCTGGTGCTGTAGGGTCAGGGAATACGTGCCTCAGAATGTCTAGGATTTGAATGAAAACTTCAGAAATTTGGTTTCCAAATGATATAAAAGAAGTGAAAATTCTGTGCATTTATCCAATTACGGAGGAGTTTTCTTGAATTAAATGTCTTGAAATGTTAAATGTCTTGTTCTCTTGAAACCAAGGATTAGATGAAATTTTTATAAGCCATTGCTTCCAGCCTAATAAATCACAAATGCCACCTAGTGGCTTTTACTATCTAGTGAATCATTGCATGCTTGCCAAAACAAACAAAACCCAAACAAAACAAACAAATAAACAAAATGTGAAAATACTCTTGAGTTTTACCAGAATCTTATTTCCACTGATGCATATAGCATTGATGAGATTGTCTGTGGACAATTTTTTCCACTTAGTTCCCAACTACATTTTATTTGTGTTGGATCAGGTTGTGAAAATCTTACTCATCTTGGCAAGTAGTCATGAGTAATCCCATTAAAATGTAGTTAAACTCCCTGTCTTGGAACTGTATTTTAACTATGTGCTTTCCTTGCCAAGTAGAAGAAACTTCTGATTTACAAATGCAGACCTTAAGTTAGTGATAAAGTTAGCTAAATTAGTTAAATTAACTTAACATGTCAGTAAATTGTCCTGATTTATTAATATTTGTCTAAGTCTGCTCAACCAAGTAGATAAAGGCTCCATTTTTTACTTCTGTGCTCCATTTTCAAAATAACAAACTATTCCAAACTAAGAATCAAGGTCCAGCTGGTAATGACAGTACCCTGTTAGTGCTAGGTCTCTATCTTTGCAAACGACTACTTCGGTTCATTTTCTGATGGATGTCCACATGTGAAAAAACTTTTGCAAGTGTTAACTTTTTTTTTTTTTTTTTCTGGGGCACCAAAGGCTTGCAAATCTCGAAAGCACTACAAATCAAGTTTTATGCAGGAGCGTGAACAAATGTTTTTTTTTTAAAATCTCTCTTTTGTAACCTGATTCATCAAATAGGTTTAAATTGAAACCTAAAGGTTTCTGATTTGTTACAGTTATTTTGACACAGTATCTAAAAAAAAGAAAAAAACAAAAACCAAACCAAACCAACCAACCAACCAAACCCCCAAAACCCAGTAACTTTCAATAACTTTTGAATAGTTAATTTACTTCGACAAAATGTAATTAAAGTGCAATTATCAAAAATGTCAAAGCATGGGTAAGAGTTTTGAGTTAACCAGGATTTTTTTTTTTAATCTACTGGAAATATGTACGCTCCTCTGATTTCAAAACTTGAAAATAGTACCAATGGTAAATTACAATTAAGGGAAGTAGCTGTGCATAGGCAGCTGTGTGACTGTTTTATGGTGTAAAATATTCAAGTATATATATCCAGGTAAGGATTTTTAAGGACGCTTAAGGTTCTGCCTGTTTCACATGGAAATTTAGTGGTACCTAACTTCTCAAAGTGCTTTGTCTCCCAAAACTGAGCGAGGATGAATAAACTGAATCTGCTCAGAGCCATTCGCTCTGAAACATTTGTTTAATAAGTGCTTTTGTGCAACATTGTGGAGTGGGGATGTTGCATTTGTGTTTATTTCAGACTCATTACTAATGTGATCTCTTAGTAAAAATTTTCTATGGAATGTTCTACATTTCAATATGGCTTGACCCTACAGTCTTCAATCCTTAGATGATTTTAGTGTATGCTTATATTTAAGCAGGAAAATAATTTCATTAAATTAATTTCATAGGATCAAGTCCAGTTGTTGCAAAGTTTTTAATTTAACTGGTGTGAGGGAAAGGAAACAGAGGTTGAAGAAAGTTAGGTACCTTCCTCTCCAAAGGTCACATAACGACTCTGAGAGAATGTCACCTCAGTTCTAGTTTCTTTCCTTTGTAAAGGCTACAGTGTTTTTTAAAAGCAGAATGCTTGTAGTTATTCAAAGGGATAGTGGATGCTTATATTAATATCAGTATGTGTTCACTTTCTTAAAGGCTTAAAATTAAAACTGTCCCTACTCTTACTGTGGCATGGAAAACAAACAAACAAACAAACAGCAAAAAACAGAACAAAGAAACAAACCCACAAAAACAACCAACCAAACAAACAATACTCCAAATTCTTGATTAGCTCATGAAGTTTTTTAAAGTTAAGAGATGTAACTTTTTGGATCTAAGTAATTCATCATGGGTATATTTGCTTTTATGTTCCTTTATTTGGGTACTGTCGTGGAAATTCTGCAGGGTTCTGTACTATTGATCACTGAGTGGAGAGAACTGCTGAAAACACCTATCAGAATAAATACTAAATTTCTGCCAAGTGTTATAGCATAGGTTGTCTTTTAAACATATACTTCTAAGTTATTTGAAATAAAACAGTATATAGGAAAGACCATATTGTGCTTTAAAATTCAATTTGAGGTAATACAGTACAATTTTTAAAGTGTAAATTATTTTACAGATTGGTTATACATTTTGGACAAAGAAAAGAATAGATGACAGCTTTTGGTCATGTAATCTAGAAAACAAGAGCAGCTTTTCCAGATGTACATAGTTCCTTTTCATGAGATATGGGAACATATTAAGATCCTGTGGCTGCAGTGGGTTATTAGTGACACTACTAATAACAGTAACTGAAATCTTTGTCATTTTTGCTGACCTACATTATTCCTACCTCTCCCCTTGCTCCTGTTTACTTATGCTTTTTCTTTCTTCCCCCTCTTGTTTCCCTCATGTATGCAAATTTGTTATGGAAAGTAAAATGAAGAGGTCTGGTAATACATCTTGCATTTTCTTTCTCACATATTTCCTCCTTACTGCTTTAAAAACTGGGTTTTTTATTTTAAATATGTATACCTGATAAGTAGATTTACTTGGAAACTCTTAGGGATAGGGACTATGTTGTATTGTGAAGTCATTGAAACAAACATTCAGCTGGGTTTTAATAGAATATATATCTATCTTGTAGTTCTTATGTAATATTTAAAAGCTTGACAGAGATCTCTGAAAGTGATCAATATGTTACTATATTACTACATAAGCTGACAGTGCGACATTGTTTGTCTATGTCCACCTTTAATAAAACATTGTCATACATGGCATCTCATATCAATAAACTTTGGGCTAGATTCCTAGAAGATGTATTTTAGTTTTGCGAGTTCTTATTCACAGTAATAAATAAGGGAGTCATTAGTTTCACAAGTGGCTGACTTCTTTACTGCAAGTACATACTTTGGTGTGGATAGGACTAAGATGTTTAGTGTTATCTATTATTGGGTTCTCATATTGGATTTTTCATGTAGCCCTTCAATGAAAGTCAACAAAATGGGTCCTGTGGTCATTAACTCACATAGTCTAGGATCCCAATCCATAGTAGTCACCTGCCTAGAGCATGCTGTAGTTTCCATCTGTCCAAGAAGTTTAGATTTCTACATGGTGAGCAAGGAATGTATCACTGCATTTCTCTTCAAAATGGCATACTAGAGCATGCAGCAAGATTGTCCTTCAGACATGGAAAGAGGTCATACTCCACTAAGATAGAGCTGAGAAATAGAGAGCTCTGAAGATGTAAGCTGGTTTGTGTTTGTGCCATAGCTCCCAAATCCCTATAACATCGTTCATATTGTGTTTCCTTAATATCCACTGCAACCTTCAGGGAATCCACCTTGTTCCCGCTTACACACAGCAGAGAGAAGAAATAGGCCATGATAGTGTTGGAAATCAAAACAGGAAGATGTGGTGCAAGTGATGGACTGGAAGACTTCCAACAGTGGCTGAATGACTTCTAATGGCACTGAAGGAAGACAAAGGATAGGGTCGACCTCTAACCCAGATGCTGATCAGAGCTTCTAGCTTTGGGCTGAAGAGCTGCCAGAAACTGACAAAAGAGTTTTTAAGGCAAGTGGGTGGTATGTCTGTTGTTGAGGCTGATCTCAAACATAGTCTTAACTGTTGGAATACACATCTGCCTCCTAATAAAGTTCACAAAAAATTTCTAAAAACACGCAGTGAAATAAAACACTTACTAGCTGAGAAAACCTCCAATATTTAAGAATTCTTCACTCAATTATTTTTATGTACTTTGACAGCAGCTGTTAAATATTGGTTTGATCAGATAATGACATTAAAAAACTTTGACTTCTATGACCAGCCAAAACACAAATAGTCCAAATGACTGTTCTATGAAGGCCTTTGGTGTCAAAACTATTTATTCCATTTAATAAGCAAATATTTTAAGAAAACTTTAATGCCACTTAATTTCTGAATTTGGCCAGCTCTGTATATCAATTCCTTTTCTTTATTTAATTCATAGAATCATAGAATATCTCAAGTTGGAAGGGGCCCATAAGGATCATAGAGTCCAACTCCCTCGTCCTCACAGGACTACCTAAAACTAAACCTTATGTCTAAGAACATCATCCAGATGCTCCTGGAATGCTGACAGGCTCGGTGCAGTGACCACTTCCCACTTCTAATAGTTTGATGCCCTTCTTATGTTGATGCATAAGAAACTGCACACAGTACTGAAGGTGGTGCCACACCAAAGCAGTGTAGAGTGGGAAAAGCACCTCCCTCACCTGGCTAGCTAAGCTGTGCATGGCGCACTCCAGGATACGGTTGGCTGTTTTGACTGCCAGGGCACACTGTCGACTCACATTCAACCTGCCATCAACCCAATCGCCTAGATCTTTTCCCATGGGGCTGCTCTCCAACCTCTCATTTCCCAGTTTATATGTATAAGCACGATTTCCCCATCCTAGGTGCAGTATTTGGCAGTTACTCTTGTTAAATTTCATAAGGTTGATGTTATTCTGATCTCTCTGTAAGGCTCTCTTACTCTCAAGGGAGTCCACATCTCCTCCTAATTTAGTATCATTGGCAAACTTAATGTACCTTCAAGTTATTTCAACAGGAAAAAATTTTCATGCATAAGTAACAAAAAGAGAGAAATCAAGAAATGGTAATGAAGTCTACTTAAATACATATGATATTTGTTATTATTAATTATGTTGATTATTGTTATGACCAGGAAGTAAGTAAGAGCAAACTCTAGCTTTGCTGGGCCAAATATGGAGTAGTGGTGCCCTGAAGAACCTTCAGTCTAAACAGATGAGGTGGATATAGAAAAGGAGACAAACAAGGCAACTGGACTGTCTGCTGTCATCAAATGTCTTTCCAGGTCTTTGGAGGAGGTAGGAGGCAAATAGTCCAGGTAGGAGGCAAATAGATTAATTAAGTAGAAAGCAACAAGAAAGTTCTGTGTCATCAGCAGGAAAGAGAAAGAGGGATTAAGCAGAGAAGGGAAGAAAGTAATAAAGAAAGAAAGAAAGAAAGAGAAAGAAAGAAATGGAAAGAAAGAAAGAAATGGAAAGAAAGAAAGAAATGCAAAGAAAGAAAGAAAGAGGAAAGAACAAGAAAAAAGAGAGAAAGAGAGAGAGAAAGAAAGAAGGAGAGAAAGAAAGAGAGAAGGAAAGAAACAGAGAGAAAGAGAGAAAGAGAGAAAGAGAGAGAGAAAGAGAGAAAGAGAGAAAGGAAGGAAGGAAGGAAGGAAGGAAGGAAGGAAGGAAGGAAGGAAGGAAGGAAGGAAGGAAGGAAGGAAGGAAGGAAGGAAGGAAGGAAAAACAGAAAGAAAGGGGTGAGTGGTCAAAGATCTAAGTTAAAATGCAACTGTGTCTGCTTTTCCAATTTTACTCATTGTCTAGCACTTTTCCTCAGCTGAGTGGCTAAGAGACAAAAGGCACTCAAGGTATGCTCTAGGCTTTTCCTTTCACTAAGTCAGAAGGTTCTTTGTGGTGCAGACTACACAGATCATAACTAATTTATGACAAAACTGAAACTGTTTGGCTCACTTAAGTTTAAGATTTAGAGCAGTGGAGTTATTCACCACTTAAAAACCATGCCATAGAGTAAATATTACTTAATTACTACAGAAATTCATTCAGCCAATCATGACAGTATAAAAAAACCCTCAAACAATCAAAAACTGACTGGTCGCTACATATACGTGATACTCAGTTCTCCATTTGGATCACATACTTCATCAGATTGCCAGCAAACAGTACTACTTAACTCACGATAAATGCTGGCATTCTTGTTTGAAATGCTCTGAAAGCTCTCCACTCACAAGTACCTCTTTTACCACATGAGATTATCACTAATTGAAAAAGTTAACTAATGAATATTTTTACACTTAAATGTTATATTTGCTTCTCCCTAATCCTCCCTAACTCTTGTGGCACAATGTATTGCTATTTGGAATATATCTTCTATTTTCATATTTTCAGTAGATCTGCTCCAATATAACTCTTTTTTTTTTTTTTTTTTTTTCCTCCTCTTCACCCAGACAGATATATAGTTCTCTGTAAAATTCAACTATGTACTCTGGTACTATATACATTCAAATCAAATATGAATGTCAAAGATTTTTCTGCTGGTCTAAAGGCATGGCACCCCTCTGCAAGTCAAACCATAGGAGAATAATGCATATTGGCCAGACACAGACTGAAATATGTCATAAGAGAAACAAGTGTTATAAATATATCCATCAATTATATCAGATAAGAAGGAATCAAAATGCAGTCACATGGTGGGAACTACTTTAAGTGGATGGTAGACAAATTCCTAGTTTTTTGCATGCCATAATGAAAACAGAACTGTAGGGGTCATATCAGGGTCCTCATTCTGAAAAAAACCACTTGAATTGTGGAAGTTTCATGAGTATTTTAACATAAACTTCACTCATCTGAAATCTGATTTAACATCTTATTTTAAAGTGAGTTTTCAGACTAAGTACATGGCTAGTATCTATTGTATATATTTTGCTTCATCAGTAAATCCTTTATTTTGTTGGAGTGTGAAGTTTTACTATTAGGAGCTACATTAGATCATTAGATGTACCTAAACAATGGCATATAACTTTTTTTTTTTTGGAGGGGGGAGGGAGGGAGGGGGGAGTGGACTAACTTTGAAAAGCAGCACATAATGTGAGAGGCATCAGACTGGAAACCAGTTTTTAGCTCACTGCCTAATTCTATTGCCAGGGTACCATCCCTTTCATGCTTGTGGCAGTGGATATATTTCACTCCTTGTTGCTTTTCAGTGCTAACAGTAATCAAGGAAAATGCCTTTTTCTTGGTCGTTCTCCTAAATGTGCTCACTGCTTTTGCTTACCTAGTGTGTATAGGCAAGTTGGCACTCTTCCAAGCATGAAGGGCACACAAACACTGGCAGTTATAGGGCTGGGCAGAAACAGCCAAGCTGATTTTCACAAATATACCAAACGGCTGGCCTACTATCGTCCCAACTTTGCATTCACTGAGCAATAAAACAGGTGTTACTTGCCTTTTGTAATCACTGTGTTTATTTCTACTTTGCAGCTGATACAAACATTGAAAATAGCTGGTCACAATACACTTCGTGATCCAGCTGCCAAATGACCCTGTGGATGCATCTGAGGCACCTTGCAGATTGATGCATTAGGCACAATAAAGACACATATGGTTCACAAGCATGGGACCGGGACTGTATGTGATAGCTCATTGAATGAAGATTGCAAAGCTGGCCTTGGGATGGCATTCAAAACATTTAGAAATATCCAGTTATTAAACTCAGTGAAATCCCCACAGCTGATGGTGACTGAAAGTTTGCTGAACACTGGTACTGAAAAAAAAGTTCAAAACTAGCCAAACTTACAAAAAATCATTATCCTTTCTGTTTCTTCCTGTTGGCTCTGGGAAGCACATTGCAAAGTTATGCTGACTTTATATGTTTACCTTTTTCAGGTCTCTCATTCTCCTTTGTCAGGCGAGGTACTTGCCGAGTCTGAGTGAAGGGTAAGAGAGTTTTAACTAGGTTATTTAATGTAATGTTACCATAGCTACTTTTTAAATTATTTTTTTATTGGCAGAGTGAACTTCCACCAGTATATTATGGGCTTTGTAAGTATATTTTTCCTGCTAAACATTTCTGTATTCAACTTCTGGTAATTTTTCAGATTTTGCTTTTTTGGGGTAATTCAAGTAATCTACCTTTTCAGAGATATGTCTTTACAGGGTTTTACGCAACATAATCATGCTCTTTGTTTTAATTTCCCTGCTCTCTATTCTGGCTATTATTTTCTAGATTTGTGTGATTTGTGGTCTTTGGCTTTCTCTTTGATTGAATGCATACATTATTTCACATTGCTGTTCTTTTTATTGTTCTCTCAGGCTATTGCCAAAATTTTCTTGTATAATAGTTAACAAAAATCTATATAATGCAAAGCAATTAAAAAAACACAAGTAAAAGCCTGTTAAGATTTCAGTCCGAGATTTTGAATTCCATTAACTCTTGGATGACCTTATCTGGACACCTCCATTACTTAGATGGTCCTGACGTCTTCAAAGACAGTGAAGTGATGCCTGAGTCTGCTGGCTGTGCAAGCTTACCTGGGTATTGGGGCTCATTGCTTCAGACTGGCTGAGAAACCTGCCACATGCCAAAGTAGGATCCTCAGAAGTGGTGTTCTTGGAGCTGCTACACCAGAACAACCTGATCCTGATCCTGAAGGGAGCACTCTGAGATAGGGGCCAAATACATGGCAGAGAAGCCAAGGTGTAATCCTCACTATAGCCTGTCAATGTGATGCTCGATGCTAGAAATCTGCTTTTAAATCCTCAATCAGAATGAAGTGGATCAACTGGAGTAACCTTCCTGCATCTCCTCTATTTTTCCTGTTTTTGCTGTATTTAATGTCATACAAAACTTGAGGTTTTCTGCACTATTACAAAATTGCTTACTCAATTCGGCAAGAACTTCAAAAATTTCACCTTCCCAGAAATAGAGGCTTTAGGGAATATTTCATAATTAAGAACATTTGATCTATGAAGTTTTTCATCACTCTTAAATAAAATAATACAGCTAGCAGAGGACAGAGATTTCTTTCCCAAAGGAAATTAATTATTTCAACGGTTATTTTCATCCTGAATCAAAATGAAATCGCAATGTATCAAAATTTCTCCCTGCACTGGAATTTACAAAATTTTCCTCTTAGCAGTGTGCTAATTTTAGTCTTTTTATTCATACCTGCTAACATAGTACAATTAGATAACTTGTGGGACAACTGTCTGGGATATCTGGACAGAAAGATGATGCATGCATGTAAATTGAGGTGCACAGGAATATCATCTATTTGTCTGGGATTTCTAGCTGTTCAGCAGCTCAGTCTTAGTTACTGTAACATTTCCATCAGGGCTGTGATTTGGGGAAAATAAAACAGAGAGAGATGTTTAAGAACATTAACCAAGTCTTAAATTGGGAGAATTCCTGTGTATGACTATTGCAATTACAATATTTTCGTTTCATCCATCAGGCAATTGTTGGATGCTTGCTTTCTTCTCAGTTTGATGCAAACCCGAATACCACGGGGATTTATTATAATTTCATATTCACTATGAGCTCCAAATGCTGGGTAAGCTAAATCTCTCATAGTATAGTCTGCCCTAGGAGCTTTAGTCATGCATTCAGCCAGAGGGGAAACTGAAGTACTTTAAGGGAAATGTAATTCAATCAGTGATTCCTCCCTGTAGAAAAGGGCTATGAGCTATCATCCTAATTAAAACTGCTACACATTTCTGTAGTGACTAACACAGCAGCAAACAAATATTGAAAACAAATGAAACATTTTTAAATTTCATTTTTACAAATCAAAATGTCATGAATGAGATCCACTTGTCCCAAGATCAAATATTATATTCAGAATTCCCTAAAACAAATTTGAAGTTTTGTGGTAAAATTGAAATTTTAACATGGAAAACTTTTCATTATAATAAATTTGAGCGGAAATTTTCCAAAAGGTCAACAACTTTATTTCAACAACCTTTCAGATCACTGTCAGCTATCAAAGTCTTTAGTGAACTACTCTGGTAGTAGCAATGTTAAAAAAAGAATATTAACAGATTAACTACTTTTAGATCTTATTCTGTCACTTCTAACATTTTTCAGTCATCATTAAATTAATGAAGTGTTATTAATTATTTTCTCCAGTCTTTACAATTAACACTGTACCTCAAATTGGCTCAGCTCAGAAAAAGTGAGACATTTCTCATCTTGGATCTCTTTGGTGATATAAACTGGCAGAAGAGATAGCAGCATGTCTTACTGCTAAATACCCAAATCTTTGGATGCAAATTAGTCAGAGGTGACATGAACATCACTGAATCACTTGTCTTTAGAATTCTACTGTATTATGTTGTGGTAAGCTATTAGCATGTGGATAACATAACAAAGGAAACATTATTATTCCTCTGAAATTATATCTATACTGTCTCTATTAAAATGACCATACTGCAATTATCATATTACAGTATTACATTATAAAAGTAGTAATTGTTGGAAAGTAAGGTAGATTGTGCTTGAAATTTAAGAAGGACCAGTTTATGAGTATCAATGGAAAGGGACTACAGATGAAGATAGAATCATAGAATCATAGAATCTTTTCAGTTGGAAGAGACCCTCAGGATCATCAAGTCCAACCAAAATCTAACCTGACTCTACCACTAAACCATGTCCCTAAGAAGGGACATGTTAGTGACCTCCCTACTATAGGTTAATTGATATTATAAAAAGAGATTTTTTTTCTCAACTTTAACAGATATAGCAGGGTGTTTTTCAGAAGCAGTCTCAGGCTTTTTCAGAAGCAGTCTCAGTGGAAAACAGATTCTGTAAGTCTTTAAAGCCCTCTTTCTGAAAAGGCACGAGGAATCTTTGGTTGGAGAGTAATCCAAACTATTCAGTCTGGAGCTCAATAAATATAGTCAGGAGTTCTTCAGTTTTGGAACTTGGTTTTTACTCTTTGCTTCTAAGAAAGAGCTTGGCTATAGGACACTCTTAAACCACATGCACACAGATGTGTACAGATATCTCCCTTCTTAACTTTCCTTCCTAAGTAATTCGAACCAAGATCAACAAAATGGAACTGCAGAACATGATGATTCTTCGGTTTCTGACTTACAGACTACATTCAAGATTTGTATAAATTTCTCAACATAATAAGCAAGTGAAAAGTATTCTGTTCCTCCCTGAATTACTCTGTGACAGAACAGCTCTTTGATCTTTAGCCAGAGACTGAAGCTGCATATGATTACTCAGTGTTTCTCAACGAACAACAGTTAAGAGCATTGGATAAAATTATCAGGCACCAGCCCAGGACAAACAAAAGGCACATTTCACATAATGCTTAACTAATCTATAGAAATCATTAGTACAGAATGTTATGAATGACAACATTTCATAAGGATTCAAAAGTGATTAGCTGTTCTAGTAGAAGCTGTTTTACACAAAATCCTGAGCATATTACAGAAATGATCTTGCCCTTGATAATCTTCCTCCACCAAATGTCTAGTATTGGCCATTTTGAAATCAGGAGACAAGGCTAACAGCATTTTTCACGTCAACGTGGTCATTCCTATAATATGTTCCACGCTCACAAACTGGTGTGCAGAGCAAGTTTTTCCAGTTTCTGACAGACGTAGTCTCTGGATGATCATGCTAAATAGAATGTTGTTTGGTGCAGTTTATAAAACATCTGAGTAACCCTAACATTCTCAGGGATGAAAAGCACTATCAGCTCATTCACTCCTAATATTAAAATATTTATTCTACTGAAGTTTGAGGGATAGTTATTTTTCATATGGAGGATTTTGCCTTTGTCTTTTGAAAACCCAGCTGTTCTTTCAGTTTCAGATGACCCCTTTAAGTATAATGAGAATATTATAGGACTTTGAAGGCTTGAAAACACTGTTTGTTGCTATGCTGTAATAAATGACCATTTCAGTACATTGACACAGCATTCTTTTACTATGCATAAATTTGTGCTTAATATTTACATCATTAAATCTTAACGTTCATTCAAATACATAATTTAATACAAGTGTTTTCAGATGTACAGTCTTTCTATTTGACTCAAAGAAATTTAAGATTTCAGAAGCAGAGTGCGCATGATTTAACTCTTTGGTAATGCAGATCCAGGGAAACCTGATGCAATCCATTCATTTCAATTAACTTGTACATTCTTATGTCAGGTCTATCATTGATCTGTGCGTGCTCTTGAAAAAAAAAAAGTGTTCACAAAAATCACAGAATGTTTGAGGCTGAAAGGACCTCTGGAGGTCATCGTGTCCAAATCTCTGATCAAGTGGGACCACCAGGCCAGTTGCCCAGGCTTTCGAGTAGCTCCAAGGATAGAAGCTCCACAAACTCAGTAGGCAACCTGTACCCATGCTTGGTTGCCCTCACCATAAAAATAGTGTTTCCTGATGTTCAGACAGAACCTCCTGTGTTGCAGTTTGTGCCCATTGTCTCTTGTCCTGTCACTGGGCACCAGCCTCACCCTATCTTCTTTACACCCTCACTTCAGGTATTTATAGGCATTGATGAGATCCCTCCGCCAAGCCTCCTCTTCTTCAGGCTAAGCAGTTCCAGGTATTTCAGCCTGTTCTCATATGAAAGATACTCCAGTCCCTTAATCACCTTAATGGCTCTTCACTGGACCCTCTTCAGTAGCTCCAGTGCTGAGTAGAGGCTAAAGATTACCAACAAGATTTCAAGACAATGATCATCACCCTCTGGGATTGGCCATTCAGCCAGTTTTCAATCCACCTCATTGTCTGCTTATCTAGCCTGAACTTCATTAGCTTCTTTATGAGGATCTTATGGGAAACAGTGTTGAAAGCTTTACTGCAGTCCAGGTAGAAAATATCCACTTCTCTTCCCTCATCTACCAAGGCAATCTTTCCGTCACAGTAGACTATCCAATTGGTAAAGCATGGCTTTCCCTTGGTGAACCCATGCTGAAGACTCCTGTTGATTTTCTTGTCATTCATGTGCCTGAAAATGATTTCCAGGATTAGCTCCTCCATCACCTTCCCAGGGACTGAGGTGATGTGGGGCAGCCTGTCCTCCTTCTTGACCTTCTGTAAGACAGGAGTGACATTTCTTTTCCTCCAGTCTTTGGGCACTTCTCCCAGTCACCATGATCAACCAAGGAATTTCAACAGTGGCATTAAAATGACATCTGCCAGCAACTTCAGCACTTATGGGTATATTCAGCTTGCTTAAGTATTCCCTGACCTGGGAGCAATACATCCACAAACAGCTTCCACGAATGTTATGTCTTCCTTGCTCCTGCCTTTCCCTCGGGTCTCTGGGACCTGAGTTTCCTGAAGGCTGACCCTGCAAGTAAAGACTGAGGCAAAGAAGGCACTCAGTATTTCAGCTTTTTCCATGTCCTCTGTAACCAGGTACAATGCCTCGTTCAACAGCAAGCATACCGTTTTCCTAGCCTTCTTGTTGTCACCTAGGGACCTACAGAAGCCCTCCTTGTCTTTGATATCCCTGACCAGATTAAATTCCAGTTGGGGTTTGGCTTTCATGACTTCATCCCTGGATACTTGGACAAGGTCCCTTTATTGCTCCCAAGTTACGTGTCCTTGCTTCCACCATTTGTATGCTTCCTGTAAGTTTGAGTTTGTAGATTGTTCATCCATGCAGGCCTCCTGGCATTTTGCCTGACTTCCTATTCATTGGGATGGAACTCTTTTGAGCCTGGAGGAAGTGATCCTCGAATATTAACTTTCTCGGGCTCTTCTTCCTTCCAGGGCCTTGTCCCATGTCATTCTACCAAGCAGAACTTTGAAAAGGCCAAAGTCTGCTCTCCTGAATTCCATGGTTGTGAACTTGCTTTTTCCCCTCCACTTTCCCCTCATGATCCTGAACTCCCCTGTCTCATGGTCACTGCAACAAGGCTGCCTTTGACCTTCACATCCCTAGTGAGCTCTTCAGTGTTGGTGAGTTTGAGGCCCAGCAGAGCACCTCTCCTTGTTGGCTTCTCTATCACTTGAGGGAGAAAGTTGTCATTGACACACTCCAGGAATCTCCTGGGTTGCTTATGCCTTCTGTGTTGTTCTTTTAGCAGATATTGGGTTGATTGAAGTCCCCTATGAGGACCACGGCCTGCAAATGTGGAATACTCCTGTCTACAGTGTAAAGAGCCTCATCCACTTGTTTTTCCTGGTCAGGCAGCCTGGAATTGGCACCTACTACAAAGTCATCCCTACATATCTTCTCTTTAATCCTTACCCATAAGCTCTCAGCTGGCTTGTCATCCATCCCCAGGCAGAACTTCATACATTCCAACTGTTCTCTCATGTAAAGATCAACTTGACCTCCTCATCTTCCCAGCCTGTCTTTCCCAAAGGGCCTGTGTCTCCCCATTGCAATACTCCAGTCAACGGAGCCATGCCAGCATGCTTTTGTGATCCCAACAGGATTGTAGCCCTGCAGCTGCACACAGATCTTTAATTCATGTTCATTCCTCATCTTGCAAGCATTAGTATAGGTGCACATCAGTGTGTTGCAACACAACCTTTATAGTACCATCTTCCCCAACTCATAAACCTCCAGCTACCGTCATAGTAATCAGATAAGACTCATGATTGACTTTTACTGATGTTGCCGAAACACCATTTTTTTGACCTAGAATTGGTTTGTATTTTTATTGTATTTTATCTTCACCCATAAAACTCTTGGGTTCAAAATTGTTGTTAACCTGGTTTTGCATTCCTTTCCCATGCAATGGTGCTTAAGTTTAAGTAGAGTGCAGCAAAGAAGAACCCATTCTAGCGACAAGACAACTTGAAAAGGTAAGATGTTACCAAGAACTTGGAGGTTTTAAAAAGGTTTGCTAACATCTTGAAAAATCCTTAAACTTTGCCTTTACAAAAACAAAATAAAGGGATTGTCTCCATCTTCTGTCACTGAAAACTGTCAGTCACTCGTCAAATAGAAACAGAGACCTCTTAGGCCTCTAATATTATGACAGTATAAAGCAAAGGATAATCATATTCATACCAAATGCCTTTTTTAGTAACTTTGCCCCTTAATACATTTCAGCTCACTCCATGGTGCTCATAGATTAATCTGAATTTACTGGTATAAAGTGATATGAATAAGAATATAGTTTTATTCATGGTTCTTTTCATTCCTGTGTGGTCCTTTCAAAAAAATGAACTTTCTGGGAAGGAAGTTGAAGCATTTCTTTTCTTCTTAACCGGACACTTTTCTTGAGAGTTTTGTCACAGCATCAAGTTGCCTTGCAGTCCTTATTGTTCTGGATACCATGAGACATGTCCCTACCTGGAAATCTTGTCCACTGTTATTAGGTGAGAAGATTGTGGCCCTTTCACTAAGTTTGGGTTTAGGTGTTGCAATATTGTGTTGCTCATTAATTAGTTGTTTGGCAGCTTGCTATAGTTGTCTTTGTGTAGGCAGGAAGGCAGTGTTTGTAAAGCAATACAATTTGTTCCAAGCATAGCTGTCTGTCTTAGCAACCAAAGCCTGTGACCACATTTCTTCACATTTTGAATCACAGAATCATAGAATACCAGGTTGGAAGTGACTGCAATGAACATCTGGTCCAACCTTTCTTGGCAAAAGCATGGTCTAGACAAGATGGCCCAGTACCCTGTCAGGTGGAATCTTAAAAGTGTCCAATGTTGGGGAATCCACCACTTCCCTAGGAAGGTTATTTCAATGGGTGATTGTTCTCACAGTGAAAAATTTTCTTCTTGTAAGTCTCATTGTGAGATTTTTCAGGTATTAGAATTATACCTTCAGACTTCTCTGTGGTCTGATTTAAACTGTCTTGTGAAATCCTGACTGCTGACAACAGGTACATTCAAATGGAAGAGAAACATCTGCCTCAGGAATAACTCCCATATGATTTCAAAAGACAGCTTTCTCTGAGCCTATCAATCAGCAAGTCACGTAAGAGAGAATTCAGACATCACCAGGTAAACATGATGACTTGTTCTGTGCTAAAGATATCGATGCTGAATGTTCAATATGTAATAAAATAACATGAAAATGGTTGTTTGGACTGATTTAAACACCCATAACCAGAATCTTTCCCAGAAAGGAAAGTGAGTTATACTTTGTGTAGTTTTATAGTGACACTTAGATTTAATATCTATGTGTTTTGGAAGCATCTGGAAAGACAAATGAATTGTGAGAAAGGAGGAAAAGAGCCGTGTGTTGCTTTCTTCTCATGATAGACTCAACAGAAACTAAAGCAGAGAGCTGCAGTCAGCCAGTGTGCCTTCATTTAAAGCAGTTCCTATAAACCTTTTTCCCCCTCAGTTTGTGAGGTTTCATTGGGAAGGAAGGAGGTAGCTCTTCAAGGAGCTGACAGTACGAATGAGATCACCAAGAGTTTCTAGGAACTTCAGTTTCAGAAAAAATAGCAGTCATCTGAAAAAACTTTTCTTGCATTATATGTTTTTTACTGATACTTCTGTTTGCTTCATATTCTAGGAGAGCATTTTGTTTCTTACTGGCTTACAGATTGCTCTGGGAAAGAAGACAGAAGACCAAAAGATCACCAGAATATTTCTGCTTCTAATGAAAAATTACATTTTGTTCTGGAGTGTGAGACAAGTGCATAAGACAATGCAGACCACCAGTTCCATTTATTTATTTATTTATTTATTTATTTATTTATTTATTTATTTATTTATTTATTTATTTATTTTTAAGAGCCTGGAATTTCTGTCTCAGAAACATAAAATGTGCATGTATGTATGAGTGCAGTGATACTACATTTAATTTAATCACAGAGAAGAGAGTTTAAACATTAGTGGGTTAAACAGAACAGTTTCACTATTCTTAGGTTTATCTGTTAGAAAAATAAAAACTTGAAAAATAATAAAAGTCTTAAAATAAATTTTCTCATGTACAGCAACACTTTTCCTTTAAATAGCTGGATTGCAGTTATTTGGCATCTCTAATGACTCATGACCATATCCAGTGGAATACAGCAATGCTGACCCAGTATATCATACCACCTAAGAAGAAAATAAGGCTATATGAAGATAAACCTCCTTGAATTTAATTTGAGTGAGGACATCTGTGTGTCAGCAATGGAGAACTAGATTGATCATGAGTCTGAAGTTGTACAAGCATATATTTAAGGCATAGTGGTCCACAACCTGTGCCAAAATATAGTTCTATACAATACATCTACTTGTGGATAAAATCAACACTTCGACCTTTAACCACTGAGAGGAACTGATGCATACTTATTACAAACAATTAGCTAATGTTGGAGATGTGAGGGAAACATTAGGAAAAATTTTCTGGCTAGATGCAAATCCCTGAAATGGAAAACAATGTGGCATTTCAGTCACTATCGTTTTTATTATTATTATTATTTTTAAGAATCTTTTAGGTAGAATTAAAGTCATCCCCCTGCCAGATATTTAAGTAAGCAGTTTTGAACATCATTTAAATGCCCCCTCCCTTATTTAGAGGAGGAATGTGGTTAAGGAAGCTATTCCTTTCTACTTCTCACTGGTGAACTGTGAGCATTTGGCTGAAACTCACTGACTGTATGAGCATGACTAATTCCGAAGATTCAGACTAATGAACAGTCATCCCTTTGTCTACAGGAAAATCTTTTACTTGCCCATATCATATTTCAGACGTAACATGTAGCTGAGTGACTGCTGTGTGGATAATTAAGTCTCAGTACCATACTAAACTGATGTAACTGCTACACATGAAATTTGTAGACCTTGGCTGCATAGCTGGCCAAGCAGTAGCAGAAAACTTCCAGTTGAGGCAGCAAGACAAGTGACTGAGAACTTGAGTTAAGCCAGCAGCAGAGTACTGTAATACAATATACTACAAAGTAGATAAGTTCTCAAAATCAGCATAGCTGAAACCTCTATTAAGCTGAATTCTAGGGTGCAATGCCACGTTTACTACTTAGAGAATATTTTCAAAATCATGTTAGAACACATATCTAACACAAGGACCTTCAATTTCTTTATTCCTTTTTTCTTATATATATAAGATCCCAGGTTTTTATAGGTGTACACCATTCTGGAAAGATATCAGCTGTTCCAAGCATTTCTGAGTATTAGAATGTTAGTGAAATTAGGAGAATGAATCCACAGATAAGCCATCCATAGTTCAACTTCTACTGAATGCTTTGAGAAGGTGTAGGGGTTTTGTGGGGTTTTGTTTGTTTGTTTGTTTGTTTGTTTAATTTCATTGTTTTGTTTTGTTTTGGTTTGGTTTGGTTTGGTTTGGTTGGTTTGTTTGTTTGGTGGGGGCATTGTTTTTTTCTTTGTTTAGTTTTGGTTGGTTAGATTTTTTTTTTTTTTTTTTTTAAAGTAGTAATATAGAAATGGTAAGACTTTTTCCTGCTGAAACAACTTTGGGTATACTGTGAACCAATAATGTATTTTTATAAAAATAAAATCTGGAACATTTATCAAATGTTTATGTTTTCCATACAAAAGCGTCAAATAGGTACTGAATTTATTTATATTGGCTGATATGTATCAGAATATTTTAAAAATTATCTGATATTTTCTTTAATATTTTATTAATATGCATCACATATGAATAATTTCTGTGAATATACCACATGTTGGTGGCTGTGCTTCCTATATATGGCTTTGAGAAAAAATAGATTTCTCTATAAAGGGAGTGAAAATATCTGCCAGACTTTAATTTCAGAGGTCTTACAGAAAAATTCTAGTTTTTGAGCATTCTGTTGGATTTGAATTTCCTGACTACTTTCCTAGAAGATTGTTAAAAAAAAAAAAAAGACACCTTAAAATGGTGTCATTTTAATTTCTTGTAGATATTACAGCAAAGAACTGCCAGTGGATACATGAAAACTAAACCATAATACATGGGTAATTCCACATTAATTTATTACATTTGCATGAAGTCATAACACTATCAGTTTTGCCATTAAGATCACATATTTATTGTGGGAAATTTCATCACAAAATTCAGACTAGAAGTATGTGGGCTGCAGTCAATTAAATAAATGTTTTTGAGATATCAATGTTATCAAAATAAAATCTACTTTATTGTAACCCAGAGATGTATTATAATGTAACCTCTTTCATGTGTTCCATGTCTTATTGATAAGAAAATAATAATAATAAAAAACTTCATGCCATATGTTATCTATAGAACGTTCAGATAATGTTTATTATAAAACCACTTTCTTTTAAGAGGATATAATACAGAAAATCTGTGTGCCATCAATGAAGTGGATTTTATCCCATAAAAGCTTGTATAAAGAGCAAGCAGAAAGGATCTCATAGGAGCTACTATAGCCCTACTTTGAATATTTTTAAGCCTTAAAGAAGTGGTATCATATACTTAGAGGGAAAACTTAAATTCTGCAGATTACTTTGCTCTATTTATTTCCACAAATGAACTTAACCCATAGAAAGAACCTAATTTCAAAGGGAAAATAGAAAATTGGTGGAAAGGGAAATTCCCCTGCTTTCAAATATGAATATACCAACTTTTGGCAAAAAGTTTCTGCAGTGTTGAACCTTTTTTATTATGTATAGATATATAAAGAGGAGGTAATTTGATGGGAAGAAGAGTGGACTTTCAGGAACCTCCATTAAGAGAATGCATACAGGTTGACTGTAATTTCAACTTTCTTTGGTGGACTAAGGTTTAAGTATTTGTCTAGACAGAGGGTCTCTCAGAAAATATAGTGTAAGTGGTGTGACTTTCCATTTGTACTCAGCATTTTGTCTGTGAAGGAGCTAAGACAAACAGTTTACACAGCAAAGTTAGAAGAGATGAAACTATGCTTGGACAATTCTGACAAACTGGATTCACACAGAGTAGGTTATTCTTTAAGTTGCCTAAGAATCATAGAATAGAGGTGTTTTGTGCTGGCTTTATTGCTCAGAATGGGGAATAGATTCCTCTAGAGCTGTACATCTTGGCTTCTACTGCTTGTTATGTACTTATCATTTATGTCCCTTCCAAAAATAGATTGATTTGACCAGCAATCATCTGATTAAGATGTAGGTCACTTCCTCATGGCACACTGTATTTCGTTCGAAGAGTAAGCTTGTTTTTTGTGAAAAAGACTGTACGTATATACAAAGTTGTATGTTTTTATTAAATTCAGAATAATGCAAACATAATGCTTAATGGAAATTCACATTAATTCTCTACACATAGAATGTATAAAATGGCCATGTTTTTCTTTTTGATGTTAAACTGCAGGTAAATTATGTTCAAAATTATTTTAGATCCCACTGATTTTAATCATTGATATCAATGACTGCTCACCAGTGAGACAGTAGTATTTAGATGTCAGATGCTATATAAAACTAAAACATTTTACAAAGGCAAAATTTTGATTGTTTTTTCTTGTAAAATTTTACAATTTTCAATTTAAAAGGAAATGGATGTAACTCATGGAGGTTTCACTCCTTGGCACTTCAAATTATTTTGTTTCTGTCTTTTCCCAGTTACAAAAAATATAATTGTCTCTATCCCCTGCTTTGAGATGCTGCCAATAATATTGCATTTGATAGCCTTCTCTGCTAGGCCAAGATAATGGTAATGTTAATATATGAAAATAAATCACAGTTAGTGTATGGTCTTTGTGGCAGTCGCGAAAAGTCTTTAAATAATAATAGTGGAATCTTTTGCCTTCATGACTGAAACAAATTGAACTTGAATGGAAGATCCCTTAAGATCAGTCATCATGTTATTGCAAGGAATTGCAGTAAAAAGAACATGTATCAGCTTGTAGTCTCTCAAGACCTCTGCACTATTTAACCATCAAAGATTAGACTCACATTTTCCTGGCACCCTTACTGTGGCATCCTCTGGCTTTTACTCATCAGACCTTTGTTAACATTTTCAGGACTTTTCCTATTTAATTTGACTGTGAATGGTTGTGTTATTGAATTATTAACATGTTGCTCTTTTTGAACAGCAAGTTCTTGTTCGCTCTATGTTAACATTACCCCAAGAATAACAGTGCAGAAGAAGTAGTGGTTATTAATTTAATGAAGTCTTCATGTTAAATGTAATCTGGTTCAATTTTGAGAATAAAGCTATAGACTCGACACAATTTTAACATGAGAAAACCTGTCATAAATCACAAGAAGCATAAATGCCAGTGGATTTATAAGAGCTAACATTTTATTGTTATTAACATTTCTAGATAAAATAAGTGTACAGCTCAGTATGACTTTATAATGAAATTTATACAATTTGATTTTTGATAGATAGCCATCTCTACAGGTATGACAGACAGCAGTTTAGGCACCCTGGTTATTTGCAGTAGGGATGGGGAGAAGGATCTGAAGATGAATCATTCAAGGCTCCATGCTGTGACTTACACATTAATCATGAAGCATCATACTTATGCAAATGTGTAGCAGCCCAATTAGGCAAATAGCATAGAACATGGGGAATGATGTTATGAGCTACTGGACCTCTGAAATATGGTCCTCAGCCAAATTTTCAAAAGCAAAGTAGATCCGAGATGTCTTTGTAGTTTTGAAAACAGGTGTACAATTGTCTTCTTAGTGCTTATTTCATGCTTTCAACTTGAAAACAAAGCTTTATCCCAGTTGACATGATTTTTTCCTAGTCACTGAAGAGTGGCTGTGGATATTCTGAATCACTGACAAGAAAATAAAATGTTCATTCAAAGCACAGACCTGCTGAGAATGTTAAGAATCCTTTAATATTTGGAGAATTTTGCTGTGTGTTTTGAGCATTCTGCCTTTTGAAAATATTGAGGCTGGATTTCGCACTTTCTTCCTTCTGGCTGCAATGTGATTAATCAAAATATTCTGATTCACTTTCTGAAAATTCAATGTCTTAAATGCAAATATGCAGAATATTAAGCATTCCACTTTAGAGTACAAGGTTTCATTACCAAGATTAATTCATAGCCTCCTCCAGAAATACTCTTTTACAAAATTGCCAGTGTGTGTTTCCTTCTTCCATCGATGTTTGTCAGGTTTTCTTCATGTTTATTAGCAGGATTGGGTAAAAATTAAATAGTATTATAATTTATCCTTCTTTTTGAAGCTGCCGTAGAGAAAAATAAATTAGTACTTACAATTAAAGTCACTAATGGCACAGTAAACACAACACAATCTCTTTCACGTCTAAACAGTCCTAAAATAATGGTACCTTTCACTAAGTAAACTCCTCTTGTTTGCAGGGTTTTTGCCATTTGGTCCATGTGTTCTTCACTCGTTCACAGATTAGTGCGTAGATCAAATTGTTTCTATACATAATAGTGAAACACATGGTGCTGTTTATGTGTACAAGAATAATAATCCCTGATAGCAAAAACAAATGTCTGTAGACTGTCATATAAAGAGAGAATGACCTTTTAACAAAGGTGCCAATATGCTTAGAAATATCCGAAGATGCCCCCTGCTGTGGTGACTCATGATGCACTGAGATTCTAGTGGAAATTGATGTTCCAGTTGCAGTAGAGCATCTAACAGAAACCAAACAGTGCAAATTCTATGTGGTAGGCAAAAGAACTGTCCCTGCTGAAAAGTACAAAAGAGAGAGAGTATGTGAGTGAGAGATTCTGTGATTTTTAAATTGCAGAGGACGCATCATCACCTGAATATCAAATCACAGGACAATGAGGAGGCTGAGTCTTCTTCCTGCCCACCAGGGGACTATTGGAGCCCCTCACAAGGAGAAGTATTTTATCTTTTCCTGTCTTTTATGAATATATGAATACTTTTCTTGAATAATCCTGTGTTCTGGGAACACATCAATAACATGACAGGAAAATAAATTTATTGTTCTTAATGGAACTTCACAGGGACTTTACAGAAGACCATAGGTTCATATCCCAAGTAACTTCTTAGCAAGGTGAGAGAATAAAGACCTTGGAAAATGAAACAATCTTCCCATATCCTATCAAAAGAATTAAAACAATAAGGGTGAAATTCCATAATTTTGAAGTCTACAGAATAATTTCTATGGACTCCACACTTTGACTTAGATACTCAATGAGATAAAATTACTGGACTTGATTTTTGATATCAGTATTTGTTTTATTAAAAATATTTAGAATAATTCGGAAAGGTAAATAAAAGTGGATTCTGAGGTGAAGCGACCAAGTTTGCTCATACATGAGCACCAAGTTTTTCCAGCATGGTTGTTGTAGGAAGGTCTAAATACATAAAAGTTAAGCAAGCAGATAAACAAGCCCTGCACTATTTTTTTCATTTTAAAACATTTGTAAGCATTTTTCAAGTTCTGATAGTTACATAAATTAACATGTCAAACATCCAGCTTTTCTCTCTGTTTCTTCCATATGCAAAACACTCATCGTCTCTGGAAGACTGAAGTTAAGAAAATTAAGAAAATGAAATTTGAGAAATGTTGAAATCAGGACATCCCTCAGCACACAAGCTCTTTATATATGTTTTTACTTGCAGACTGTATGCTTGATTTTAGGAAAAATTAATAAAGGAAAAGTATGAAAAATACAATGTTATTGCACTGTATTACACATGTCGAATATTTGAAGAGGCAAATGCATTGTTCCAAAACATTGTTTAAATAAGAGAAAAAATAGTGCTGGTAGATTTGCTTGCTTAAAAGAAATTGAAGAAGGAATATACACAGTACCAGCAGAGAGTAAAACAGAGATGTAACTTTTAAAAGACCTTGTACAAGCATCTACCAGTCCCCTCAGGAAATCTTAAAAAAGTGAATCATGAAAAGAGTTCTTCTTATCTTCACCCTTTTGCAGTTTTTAGTTACAGTTTCATAAAAATATTATCTTTGTTGGAGAAGTGGTTACAGCCTATGACAAATAGTAATACTTCTTTTGGAAGAAAATCTTTCTCATTCCTTATTGAAAACGTGACAGCGTTAGGCACCATTGGCTACATAAACAATGGTCAATAGTATCAAGATCTGAAACCATTTAATCTTTGTAGTGCTTTCTAAACATTCTGAAATATTTGCTTTTTTTATTTACATTTAGTTCAATCATCTTCTGCTCTGTCCATTACTACAGTGCCCAAAATCTGTCCGTTCACTCCATATCTTCCCATTTAAGCTTTTTGTAAAGAAAAACACTCCCTGGTTTCCTCCAGGAACTGAAGGCAGTCAGTGAGTGCTTATGACAGTCAGGAGCTCTGACTCTTGCTGCAGGTCTGGATGTGATGAGAGAAGAACTAGTCAGGGATATTATTACTACACGACAACACACAAGAATGGTGATCCAAAGTGTGCATACACTCACTCCCAAAGGGAAACCCTCACTCAAGAGTACCCAGAAGACAGGATCACTCACCCAGGGAAGGAGGCCAAGGGCTCACTCAAGTACATATCCAGAAGAAATAGTCACTCACCAAGGAGGGGGTGAGTGGTCTCAATCCTAGGAAGCTTCCTTAGATGGCATCCCGTATCTAAGGCAAGAGGCACTCCTGTTGCTTCAAGAAGACCAATCAAAGGGTAGTCTCTGGTGGGAGGCCCCATTTAATAGCCTGGTTGGATCTGAGCTGTGGTCATATTTGCACATGGTCCAAAAGCTTCTCTGGGCCTGGGATGCCTCATTGGCTGAGGACCCTGCCTGTTGATCAGGGGGTCCTGCCCCTCCTGCTGCCCCAGCCAAAGTGTGTACATGACTGGAGTCACTGTGCCCCAGAGGGGACGAATGTGGTGGTTGGTGCCTGACCAAAGTGCACATGTGATGACAGCCATGGTGGGGCACAAAAGGCATGAAAATAAGGCACAAAATTGCCAGCAGCTGTTGTGTTGAAAGCTCTGGACCTTATAGGGCAGGTACAACTGCCACAGAGGAAAAAATATATTATCTTTTTTTTTAATAGAAAATAAAGAGAAAATATGATAAAAATGTCTTCTTGCTGCCCTAGAAACTATCTCTGAAAAATATGGTTGTCTCCTTGCACAGGCATAATCATTACAAAATTTTATAAATTTGGGGCTATGAACAAGGCTACTTGTTCACTAATACTAAAAAAAATATTTTGAATCAATGTAAAGTACTTTATTTTACTGTTCCTTGCAGAAAGCCTCTTTCTTCCTTCTTATCTTAAAAAAAAAAAATTTTGAAGTATAAACACTATTCCAAACCGAAGAATATACCAGCAGGACTTTTACTAGAAGCTTTAGTGCTACTGTTTGGGCTGAGGCCATTTTATTTTTACCTTAAAAGGAGTTTTGCATGTCCCTGCATCTTTAGAACAGTTTTCCTGACATCACTTTCCCTGTCAGCCTTTACGTTGGGATGATCTCCTTGGCTCCTCTGACTTGAAAATGGACCACAGCACCTTCTAATCAGCTGACTTGAACCTTATCTGACACATGGGCTTCAATCTTCACGAAAAATATATGCATCCAGCAGTAATGGTATCTAAAGTCAGCTTCTTGACAGCAAAGCAACACTTAGCTCACTGGAGACAGGCTCAAAGTCCTTGAAACAGAACGACATTTTGGAAATGTTTTGTAAGTGTCGAAACAGGTTCTCTTCTGAAATGCATGGCTGACTCCTCCAGTTCATCTTCATGTACTTTAAAAATGTTTCTGTTTGCTCTTTATTTATTTATTTTCTTGAAGCCCACTTCAAAAAGCAGTACAAAGTTTAATGTTTATTGTGTCCTATTATCTCTTTCAAAGTGCTGTTTTCTCAACTGTGTTAGTCTCTTTGATTTTTGAAGCTCTACTACATTTTAAAAAATAAGGTTCAAATGCCTGCATAGTAAGAAGGACTTTTCAGAAACTTTGAGCATTATTTCACAGGTAACTCATATTTCTCTCTGTATGTGTCTGGAAAAGAGATGTGAAGTATATACAGTATAAAATTTCATGATTTGTGAGCTCACAAACTTTAACTTTTCCCTGGGGAAGGGTAGTTTTCCTAAGTTTATGTCGGTAAATGAAGAAAGAGAATTTGTCTTATACATCTAATTTCATTTTTGTCTTCATCCCCTGCAATGTGCATCAGCTATTTTTTAGATCCACAGCCATGAAAGTGCTACTGTGCTCTCTCATCTATTGTGTCCAGAGACCTCTGGCTTGCATTTTGCAAAGCCATTTCTGATCTCCCTAGCCTTATAACTTTATCTATGACCAGTATCCTTTTCCTGTAAAATTCATTTTCTCATCACTAACCAGAAGCCCTGAGCTTAATGTTTGTATGAATCCTTGTAGTCTTTCCCTCTGTACTTGTTCCATCAATTGGCTGATAAAGGAATGTTTACTGTTGTAATTCTTAGGTATATTCCTTACCTTCTCAAAGACTGTGAATAAATTAGTCTTCCTCAGGCCAGTGAAATTCAGAAAACTTGTAAAAGAAGCAAATAACACCATGAGTTGATCAAGTGATTCTACAAGCATCTGTTCCTTGGCTTTAGAGAAGCAAGTAGCTTTGTAAAACAGAAATTTCATTAATAATGAATTGCAGGAAAATATCATTCTTCATTTATTCAGTACAAATTTGCTCCCCAATCTTCTAGAAGCACCAGAAATGGTAGATCTTTTTTGGGACTAAGCTCTCTGAAACAGTGAGAAAATTAATTTGCTTATGTCTACAAATTGTTTGTTGAGAATAGATTCCCATGCAGTCCATTTTGTAAATATGTTAAAACTGTTTGTGTAACAGTGAATGGAGCTGACATTTTAATTTATTTAGAAAAGCACGTAGAATGTTTGCTCATTTGTGACTAATTTCTAAAAACTTGTCATGTTTTTAAAACATATTAGTTTAAATTTTACAAAACTCTGCCTGAGTGACTTTTGAAGAATTATCTTACTAAATCTGCTTTTACTGCTCTCATAGGTTGCTGTCCTTATGGATTAAGTTTCTCTGTGTATAAATATGTGATTGCCAATTGTCATACGTGCTGGGAATTGAACTTGTATATCGAGTGGAAAATAGCTTCCCTACTAGAAGAAAAGGTGATGTAAGAATGAGGTAAAAAGTGGACATGTAGTAAACTCTCTTGTTTTACTTGCATGATGATATTACTCTTCATTATTTAGTGACTTATGTTTTCTATCTCATGACACACTTCTAAAAAAAGGATTTTAATCTACAGGTTCTTCTTCCGACACAAGGTCATCTTAGTAACTTAGTAGATGACCCTTATCTCCCAGGAGATGTACACTGAACTGAACAGTTGCAATGACTCAGGAATGAACTTGGAAGTCAAGTGGATTCCTTCACTCACAGTTGCATTATTTGAAAGTTACCATTTAATAAACAAGATGTTACTGAGGTCAGCGATTTCTCCCAATAAAATATTTACTATGGTTTACATGTATGTCTGTTCTTCAGATAAAATGGAAAAAGTCAGTGAACTTCCTCCACTTTGTGTTTAATTTGTATAACTGCTACTGGTCATAAACTGGGTCCAGAAGACAGAGACTTCTATAGATCTCAAAACACATGCAACTAGTCTTGTCACTTTGCAGAAGGTCAAGTGTATGCTTTTTTGTCCTTCTTCCTTTAAAGGTTATTTCAAACAAGCGAAAAGCACCTAACTACTGAAAGAATGAAGGAATAATTTATTTTTTTGTTGTGTGTGATTCTTATTTGGGGAGTGGGGGTGGTGTCATTCCTTGTCCACACTTGTTGCTATGGAGAGAGTCACATTCATGAATTCAATAAATGAATTAAGTTACACCACACCTGAGCAAAGCTTAAGGACATGAGAGCATGTGTGCTGCTCATGCCTGTCCATCTACTCCAGTGATCTTTTTTGTTACATTGGCCAAAATGCCAGATTCCTAGGAAAGACTGTAACAACAAGGCTGATATATATTGATGAACCCTCGGAACAGTTTCCCAAATATCAGCTATTGTGAATCAGAGACTCAAGTCCCTGTCTCTGTAGTTAGCACACCTAGATGGGCTTTTTCTGTTTTATAAAATGACTTACCAGATTTTACATTCTTATAATTACAGCTTTCTGGGACAGTCCTTCTTCACATAATTTTTTTAATACAAAGTCTGAGTTGTTATCTCCTAGATCTATATCTTTAAAGGCTTCTCTTATTATGTCATCTCTATGATTGCATTGTCATTATAATATTTTTACCATCTACAGATGTTGCATACAATATCACATGTAAGTCTTATCTATTGACAAAATGTTGACTAGCTTAAATCTAAAGACTAGCTTTTATTAGACCTCTCTAGTAAAGTCAGTTCTTCATTTATGGTTGATTTTTCAGATAGTAAATTGGATGGCTCTAAATGGATTTAGTTGAACTATGTTTTCCTTTTAAGTCAAAGTACCATGTAGGCTAAACTAAGTGCTTCAGAAAATCCTATGTATATTGTATTTATGAAATTATCCATATTAACCATGCCTCTTTGCAGCTGGTAAGCTCTGCATCTTAGGTAATAATGACCAATTTTTATTTACTATATTTTATTATTTATTTAAAAGTAAGTTATACTGAGAAGTAAAATAATTTTTCAGTAATCCCTTAGTAGTGGATTTACACAATCTAACTTCAAGTTTAGTTTGTTAAAGGTGTCTGATCTCAGCAAGTAGTGTACAGTTAATCAAGAAAGACTGGTGTCTTCTAAAGGCAACTCCTCTCACACAAAAATAGATCCCACAGACTGGCTCAGTTGCTAACAGAACACAGATACTAGCTTCCTTCTATTGATTATAGAATGAAGCAAGATATCTTGTACTGAATAGACAACTAACTTTTCAACAGCTAAAGATCAGTGATATGACTCTCATTCCTATTATCAGATGTAGTTACAGACTCAGAAACTTCAGAGCTTAACTACATAGCTTAGCCTAAACCTCAGTACCAATAGAGTACCACAGGACAGTAAGTCACTAAAGAACAAATAGATGAATAAACAGCTAATAAATGTCTAATACTGATAATGCTCCACATACAGCTTCCTAGAATTAGTCAGTGATCATATGAAATCATTCAAATCTTTACAACCTGACACTGCATGTGTGGATCTCAGAAGATGTCAGCAATCTAATTAATCTATCCCTAATATTCTCCTTAAATTAATTCTTATAATTTTGGTTTCTAACAGATCAGCTCATTTATTTGTTTTCCTGAAAACAAGCTTAGCAGTACAGATTATCAGCTGTATCTCCTGTAGAATAAAACGCTCATGGTTGTCTGGCTACAACAACCAGCCAGGAGAAAGAAGAGTCAGATTCAACTCCTTTCTGTTCCTTCTGCTACATGGTCATCCTCTTCTTCATTTCAGAGAATTCAGCTCTTTTTTGCTGTTGCAACAGCTTGATATGATTTGCATAATACTAAGCTTTATCTATATTAGTAGAGAATATTGTAACCCATGATACTGTTAACTCCATATCTCCATAACTTCAGTAAGTAATTATGCCCTTGAAGATAAAGCTATTGTTGCTGTGGAGTCCAAGAGGAAAAGGACTAGGATGAGGATGCTGGCCAGGATGCTAATTGGACTGTCTATGGAATACTAGTGGCAAGGTTTACAGATGCAAATAATATATTTCTCAAAAGGCCTTAGTAATGATTCTGTTTAACAGGAAAAGAGTGAAAGTTGCTTCAGAACACTGCATGCCTTTATTTCAAGGAATCCTGCCCTCATTCCCTCTCTCATGCAGCTTCTCCTTACCAATCCATCAGTGCCCTTGCTCCGGTGGGTGTTTCTTAGCTGTAAAGGAAGTTACTGTAGAGGGACAACCGGCTGTCTAGGATTACAACTTACAGCAGCATTCTTATTCTAAACAGAGGTCTCCTGAGTTAGACAGACCACTCATCATAGGCCCAAACTTTGCTGTTTCTCAGAGGTCTTTGTGTTTCAGTCTAGTGTCAAATGCTTGTAAGACACTCTGGGACAGTGGTTGCATCCTTTTAAATATGCCTCACTGCATTTACGTTTCCATTTTTGCATATATTTTGTGATGTTATTTATGTTGTTAATTGAAACACGTTGACCTCCTCTTCCTATCTGAAAATATTGCTATCCATAATTGCTGTAAATAGGATAATTCACTGTTTATATATTCATTTATTTTACTTTCTTAGAGCCCAGTCCTGATGGTAAAATTCCCTAGTTTGAAGTTAAATCATTTGTACCTGGGGCCAGATTTTGCTACTTCTATTTAGGTTACCTTGTGTCTTATCATATGACCATCTTCTGTTGATGGAGAGAGAAAACCAAAGCTATGAAGTCTTAATAAAAAGGCTTGTCATCAAAAGAATATACTTCCTCTCAAAGCTGGTCATAATTAATGACTAAAATAGTGCAAGTATTTTTCTGTGTTTAAAATATGCCTGTCGGTCTCTAAAGTTATTTCTAGCCCTATTCAGTATAATCACAGATTGGTAGTAAAGATTAACTGACTCAATTTGTAAAAGATATTTAAAATACAATTTGGTATTTACCCTTTCTCTGCATGCATAATTCCAGGCCACTGGCTTAAACTAGTTTTATGACAGTGATGATATCCAGCATGGTGTGAGTAAAAGACCAACACATTCTTGTAATCAAGATGCATTTGGAAGGTTTAGCAACATTCTTTTCTAAACATATTTTCATGGGTGCTCTGTATTTTAAATTACTTTTTTTGGTACCTGGAGCACTGCAAAATATTCCTGTGACCTTTAAAATGTGCAGCTTGCAAAGCCCCTGAAGTGATGCAGCAATAGCCATTCAACTGCTACAAATCTGCTTTGCAATTATAATACTACCTGTGTACACAATGCATTTGAACTGTTGTCAAATCTACCTCACAGTTTTCTAGAATGACTGTTGAATCAGAAATGTTCCACAGTACTGCATTTGTTAGACTGGGGTTTTGTGTGTGTGTGTGTGTGTGTGTGTGTGTGTGTGTGTGTGTGGTTTTTGTTGTTGTTGTTTGTGGTGGGGGTTTTTGTGGTTGTTGCTTTTATTTTGTTTTCTTTTGTTTCCTCATGGCGCTAAATTAGGGGATTCTTAAAACACTGATTTAGGCTCTTAGGCTTGGACATTGATCTAATTCATGCTTGTTGAAAACTGATTTATAGATAAACTCTACCTTACACTGGAAGTTTTACTTGTTAGCACTCCTAGACTTGCGTAATACTTAAGGCACTCTGAGCTGGACAAAGTTAGCAACAAAAATATTTGAGCAGGCTGTCTTCTAAGAAATCTAAAATTACCTTTTATGCAATTTGTCATATAACTAGTGATAGTACTCTTGGTATAATCCAGGAAATCATATCCTGTATTCTATAAAACAAAACTATCAGTCATGATAAAGGAGTTTATTTGTCACTCTAAATTTTCAAGAACTGCAGGTACTTTGAAAAACACAGATAGGAAGATCTAAGAGAATACAATGGAATATTGCTAACATTCTTTTAAAATGAAATGCCTTGGCATATTTACTCATATACAATGTATTTGAATGTAGTTAATAAATTTATTAATACTTTAGCAGAAATATTCAAAATCAAAAGGTATTTAAGGTAGGTGGGAAAGTAATTTTCAGTGCAAAATTATTGTGTAGATAATTGGATAACATGAACACATAAGTCTTTATCACAGGGATATGTAACTGCTTCATGTACGAAAAAGGACTTACATACTGCACTTTTTGTGTTGGTATTCAATTTATGCAGTATTAGGAACACAGAGCTAACTAAAGTGATACAAATTGGAGAATTCTATCCTTTGATGACACAATAACGTTGAAGTTAAAGAGTATGGGAAAGGAAAGCCACATAGTAAAGGAAATTTTTCTCAAGAAAGAAAGATCCTGTACTTCCAAAAAGAAATAGCTACATACATAAGTGAATGATGTCACGTTGGTGTATGATCTATGAATTAGAAGTAGGTAAAATTCTGAGAATTTGGCAATTGCCAGAATTTCAGTTTGTCTGAAATTGCCACAGACTTGTAAGAGCGGTTTCTCAGCTCATGTGAGCTACATGTCAGACTCCTAACAACCAAGTAATACATCTTACATTTTATAAAAGTTCTCAAAACTGGGGTTCTTTGAAGAGATTTCAGTTCAAGAGAGAAACTCTAAGCATTGGATTGTACTGAAATGGTCACTGCATGGGAAGAAATAGATAATTGGGATGAATCTCTTTTTTATGTTTCCTTTTAGGCCATATTTATAGCATATCTTTCATGTCATTGTGCCATAGTTCTTCCAAAAATAGAAGAATTAGGGTGTGTTTTATTGTTGGGGTTTTTTTGTTTGTTTGTTAGTTTGTTCCCAAGGAAACAAGTACTGGAGAGGGTAACTGGATTCTTGCTTTTTTTGCTTAATCTACAGATTAAGCTACAAATAGATCTCCTGCAATATGGAAAATCCCTGCAGGAGAAAGGAGACAGAGAAGGAGGCTGTTCTGTCACTCTTAGCTACTTCACGACCTCTAGATTAACATTACCAGTATGATAAATTCCACACAGTTAATTCATTTTGTTGGGTCTTTTTAGCAGAGTTTATGTCGAACAAAGACAAAAGCTTAACTGAGTGGGACTAGACAGGTAAATATGTGCAAATGGAAAATAACATTGAATTTTTGTTGGAAAGAAATGTATGAAGCAATGACTTTGGGCAGCCCTTATGGGCATAAGTTCCCTCATACAAAACACCATGTAAGTTGCATTTGCACTGTGTAGCAATTCTTGTATTTCATCCCAAAGAACAGATAATGCTAAAGCAAAATAGTAAGCCACTGCAAAGAAACTGCCATGCCATCTTAGCACAATGATAGACCTAGACTAATTAACTATATAGAGGATTACCAAACTATCATATCTGTATTTTGTCTGGGACCCAAACATCGATCAAGCAGATAGTCCAAAGCTGTATGTTTCATTATTCAATGTAGATATGAATTGCCTCATGGCATTTACACCTTTTACACTGTTGGAAGTGCAAAGCCTTCAAAAATCAAACCACAATGCAAACATAAAAGGTTTTATGCAGGGTCTTGTAAGAAAAGTCTTAAAACAGAACATGTGGAAATATGAGGTGAATTGTGTCCACATACATCATGGTGAACTTGGGCAGAATAGTTTTTCTTCCTGCAACCAAAAATCATATTCGAAGTAATGAACTGGTATCTGGGTATCTGAGTGTTTATCCTGTGGCTGTCATGATTAAGGACAGTACTCTGCATTTGTTCATTCTTCAAATGATCTTTGGTCACAGGTTTATACTTCTACCCACGGTTTTAGGTAAAACGATGGCAGTGCTGTTCAACTAACTTTCTATATCATGTTCCTGATCTTCTAGTCTAGAAATTAATGAGCACTTCTCAAAGTGAAATGCTCACAGAGACATCTTCTAAGCTATTTTTTAAACCACTTTAATAAATCAGCAAAAGGATCCAGTAACTATATATGTTCTATCTATACAAAAAAAACTCATAAACTTTTCCCATATATATTGGATTTATTGTATTTCTCCAAAGCAATTTGAAAGGCACTGAATTATACTCCTTTCAGGTTCTGAAAGAATTTCAGTAATAAAAGCAGAAAAGTTGCTGCTGAAATTCATTTTCTTATGGATTTATAGGAAAACCGAAAACTGCTTTGATCTCTTTTGCATTCCCCTGCCAGTTAAAAAAAAAAAAAACCTTCCATTAAATTTAACAACACTCTTCCTCTCCCCCACTTCAAACCTCATTTATCTTTCATGAGCCCTGGGCATCTTGCCATAATAAAACTGTGCATAATACTAGAATTCTATAATCATCTAGCTTTTTTTTTTTTTTTTTTTTTTTACATTGTCAACTCACTGTGGCATTGACTCTGACATTTAAGAAGTTGGTTTGAATGGGTTAACACTTTAAACACTACAGCATGTAGATCAATATTCAAAGCACTGAGCTTAGACAATTAACGTACCAAATTTTCAGAGGGATTGCAAGCTCCACTTTCTGCTAATAACAACCCTTGCAGTTTAGCTTTGCCTAAAAATAGCAACTGGGATTAACACCTTTTCAGGAGTTGTGGAAAGAAGATAAAATATTAACTTATGTTAGAAAATGTATCAACATGTTGTGCATCTTTGAATTCAGTAGATATTTTTTGTTGTTAATTTCCATGGGATGGCTTTCCAAGATAAAATTATGAATTTCTAGTGAATCAAAGAACTTCTGATTATACCTCTAATATTCTGTAGGTGTTTCTCATAAGAGCTAATAATATCTCTACTGAGACCTTAATTTTTTCAAATTTTTGAGGAGGTAAATCATGACCTTTTTTAGCATCTAGTCCTATTATATTTTGTATTCATTTAAGGACATTCATTGACTCTGGGAAGCTGGTCCAATGAAGGCAAGGGCAAAACTATCATTGATTTTGTTTGAGTCAAGCCAAATTATTAAAGGAGAGCTTTTTGTTCTGTTTTTGTTTGGATTTTTTTTTTTCAAATGTAGGTGTCCATAATGAAAACACCTACATCAGATTGTCTGTCCAGCCCTCTTTTAAAAAGGCTGGAGAAAAAAATAGGCATTTATGGTGATTGATCCTAATGTAAAGAAGCAAACTATTTCCACTGAGTGAGTATTTCCCTGCAATTGCTTTTTTTTTTTTTTTTTTGAAGGGACTATACTTAGTGTTAGGTTCTTATGTCTGTACTACTGTGTTTAATGTTAGGTGAAATGAAACCCTCTTATACTGTCAGTGTCACTTTAACACAAACCTGAGATTTTTACCATTCATTTCCACTAAAGTGTAATATAATTCATTAAAACATTTGTAAGTAACATAAAAATCTGTATTCTAGCTGAAGAATAAATGTAAATGGTGCCTGCATTCATACTGTTCAAATGCTATTCAAATGAAGCATGAGCTATTTCTGAAGGACATACTGGATACTGTCTTCAGAATTTTGAGTTGTAAATGTCACCAGTAACCCAATATTGAACTCCCACATTAATCAACTGGGGCTATACAGCAGAGTTAAAAATATGAAAAAGAAAATAATTAGCATAATATAGAAAGAAACCTCAGATATACTTCTCTTGAAAATATTGAATGTATACTTTTGAAGGCACAATCAAGGCAATAGAGGCAAAATGATAAACTGGAGATTGCAAACAGAGTAGAGTTTGGTACTTAAGATCACAGAGCTAGAGAGCAGGTAAGGGAACAAAACTTTGTGGAGGAGTCAGGTTTCCTGTGTATATTTCTTCTTAAAGACATTACTCTTTGAAGAAAATGCATTCTATACTCTAATCTTTGAGATAACATTAATAAATATTACGTAACTCAGTTCCAATGCTGACACCAAATATACATAGGAATTCTAAGGCATTTTCTTTAATAAAGAGTCTTCTTGAAACTTCTTCAGTATTTCATTTCTGAAGTCCATAAAGTCTCTGTTTTAAAACTGTGAAAGTGAAGCCAATTAATCAGAAGCTGCACTGCCGCACATAATGAAAGAGAAATGAGATTTTATACCAATCTTTTTTCTCCGTCAAAGATTTGAGCAGTGATGGCAAATTTTCTCACAGAAAGAAGTTAACAGAAGTATAAGGAGGAAGTCTGGTCTGGCAATTAAGGTGGTAATGTGACAAATGTGATACCTAGGCTAAGTTCCCTCATGTGCTGTAGACCTTCTCTGTGACCTTGAACAAGTCATCTAGTGGAATTTTTCTTGCTTACCTGTAGTGATTTGAAAACCAGGCAGGCAGACCAACTAGCTTAGCTAGGTTAATTAGATATATTTAGTCACTGGAGGACAATACAAGCAGGCAACTTCTTCTGCCTATTTTAGGACAGGATGAATCACCTTTAGAGGTACTCTCTCTCTCTTGCTTTGGACTAGTTACTTAAAGTGAGGTGAGACTTATCCCACTTTTAATCTTCCTATGCTTCAATTCTCCCCACACCTGTAAAATGATCATAATGACATTTCCTTTCCCTTTCAGGCTTTTATGAAAAGAGTAAAGTGTACAGCACTAGAATACTGTAAGAATAGGGTGATAAAAGTACCACAGACACATAACTTCAGCCATAGTATTTTGTTAAGCTCAATTCTAGCACTCTTAAAATCAACTTGAATCAGAATACTATCCTGATTGCCATATGGTTGGGTTGCTCTCAGTTATTCAGAGACCAACACTTGGCACTAAATTGTTGAGGAGATAATGAAAGACAAGATATAAATAAATGCTAGTCAACCTTCAGGTGTTGGGAAATCCTATTTGTTACAGTCATACGTGATATCTATCAGCAAACCTGGTGTTAAGTGCGCTGGGTACTTATTGCTGAAAATCTGACTTTCTTGTAAATTATAAGGGACAAGTCCGTTGTGAGTTTCTGCCCTTTGCTTGGAAGGAAGTTAAGTTCATTTTGCAGCAATAGACAACAAATGACTGAAACCAGAAGAATTTTCAGGCCAAGTTCTCAGCCAAGTCTGTCAAAATGAAGTGACATGTCAGTGATTTCTAGCAAGAAGATAACTTCAGTGCAGGAGCCTAAGAATTGAAACTGCAAAAGGTCCTAGTTGTGGGGTCTTTTTGTTGTTGTTGTTTGTTGTTGTTTGTTTGTTTCTTGGTGGTGATGGTTTGGTGTTTGGTTGGTTTTGGTTTGTTGGGTTTTTTTTAATTGGAGTTCCGTGCAATTTATTGAAGTTCTTTTTAATTGAAGTTTTTTGAGTTTAGGGTGGCTTATATTCGCAATGCAAAGCTGTCAAGTCAATTTTAACTCTTTTCCTTACTGAAGGAATGCTCGTTCCTGTCACAGGGCCGCATTTAAGACTGCTACATCTGTCTCGTGTGGGTAGAATACCTCCTCTGGACAGCAAGTTCGGCACGGCAGAGTAGCTGTATCAGAGAAAGCTTCAAGGGTAAATACAAGCCACCACCTGTCTTTATCATCAAGGTACATGTAAGTCTGATAATGGTTAGCTTTACTGCAGGACAGAGTGACTCAGGAAAGTATCAGTTTTAGGATGATTGGAATATTTTCTATTGAAGACTAGCCACTGTAGTTTTTTCAGTGAAAGAATGTTGTCCAAGGCTAAGGTGTTTATTCAGTCATGGCGTAAGTCCACAACTTCAAGAGAACCCACAGAGAAGGTAGGCCTTTCAAATGTAAACTGAAAAATTTCAAGCCTATGTTCTGAGTAGAACAGAATTTACGCATTTTGTTCATTTATGTACTTTGTATGGATTAAAAAAACCCAACTTTTTCCTTTCCCCTTGCATACATGTACTCATAACCAGGGCATCTTTTTAAAGAAACATCAGTTTCGGGTCTCTCCAGAGAACATTTGAAAGTACTTGGATACGTAATAACTTCAATTGCTCTTGAGTTGCTCTAGTTTTCAGATAATCTTCTTCATTTTATTATCACTCTGATAGCATTTCTTTCATCTTCATGATTGATTCCAAAATACTCCTGTTTTCTGTGGAAATTATATAATGGTCATGAGGCTTCTTAATATGCATCTTCCAAATTATTTCCTTTACAACAATTAAAACAGTCTAAATATTCTAAATTCTGTGAATAATTTATAATTTGAAAGTTGCCATCCCCTTTCTGTGACTAGGCAGCTGATTTCTCCAGTAAGTAGGAGGCAATATAATTTTGATTTTAATTCTTTGCCGTGGTGTTCAGATAGTTCAGAAGTATGGAACTGTATTCATGGTTACTATATTTCAGTTTGCAACAAGGAAGATTCTACTTTAGAAAAGGAAAACCAGTGTCAAAGAGATGTATAAAATGACACTTTCAACACTGAAGTATCATTGCCTGGTGTAAACTGTACTGCCTGTTCTGCTCTGTAAGTCACTAGCTGGGATCGATTTAAGAATGTGTTAAATGTGGTCTCGTTTACCTCATATCTTAATGTGTTCTTTAAATTATGGGAAGAGTAAGAGCCCTCAAAACACTGGGGTTGATTCATTAGGTGGATTATAATTTTTCTAGAAACAGGAATAAAGAGGATGTGAATAAGCTTTAAATTACCTGAGGCAGAATCTGATATTTCCACATACATATATTCCCTCATAAGAACTTTCTGCTTCATACTAACCCAGCAGCCAGAATAAAACTTATTAGAAGAAACTGTGGTCTCTCAGGAACCTTCAGCTTCTCAAGTCAATGGATTAATCTTATATAAATAACTTGATATTCTTATTTAGTCAATTTGTCCCTATCACTTCTCAGTACAGCATCATCTCTGGTCTAGTCTCCCTCCAGGCTGAGTCCAGTAATATGTGCTGTATCTGGTTGTTGCTTGGATTCATTTTTCTGCTTTGTATCTTTATGCCATATCAATGCAAAGCAAATTAGGCAAGATACAGCATGCATATTCCCAAAAGGAATACAAGGAAAATGAGCTAATATAAGTTGCCAACATTACTGTAGTACTGCCAACATCAACCACTCTGCTGGAGAAAGAATTTCCTGCTATATTAAGGTAATGTCAACCTGATGAATATGTTAGTATAGTAATCTTTTTTCTTTTTTTTTTTTTTATCTCTTTCATTCCTGTGCCGTGAATAGGTTTTGCAGCCAATAACTTTTCTGCTTCAAACAAGAAACACTTCTCAGTTCCTCACTCCATTACTATTTTTCCTAACTTCTCTAAATTTATGTCAGTTTCTAAAATGCCTTTGGTCTATTTAGTATTGATTACATTTGTTATAATAGTTGGAAAGGATTATAGTGCAAGGTGGCATCTGCTACTGCTTTCTGGCCCTCTCTTTGTATGGTGTAGGCTGAGTCAGCCCACCATCAATGACAAGCATCAGGAGCTGAGATCTTTGACCATTATTTACATGGAAATAGCATAAATTATAGCAGCAAAATGCAGCTGTTCTCCTCAGATAAAACTCAGCCTGCTTTTACCAGCAGAATATTGACCTCACTATGGCTCTAGCATATTGCTTTCCCCTTCCTTGATACAACTTTTCCTGCCCCAACATATTAGCACAAACGTGGCAGAACCAGAAAAAAAAACTGTGTTCAAGGCCCCCAAGGCTTATTTGGTAAATATTTTGTAACCCTTTCTAGAAAACATGATAGATTTACTGCATATAGATTTATAAAAGGAAGGTTATTTTAAGCAGGATGTCTTCTTTTGCATTTCAAGACCTTCTGCCTGTGTTGTTACTTCCTCTGCCATTCATATTTATGAGTAACATCACTGTATTTGTTAGTATATTAGTTACAAATTAGTATTACTATGTGTGTACTGTGTTTTTAACAGAATTCATAAATATGATAAAAAAATTGCAGCTAAACAAAACAGTCAGCTTCCAAACAGTCACTCAGCTAGTTCGCAAATCACGAGTGCTATGGAAGCCACCTACCACGTATCAGCCAGCATTAAGGATCCAACATTTTAAAAGGTTAGTGACACAGAATGCAATCATGCAAGCTGCAGTTCTTCCAGAGTACTAACCTTCCTTTAGCTAATATCAATATTTTAATGGAAATGCTACTGGGCTTGGTACTGTGTGCTCAGGAGCTAGTCTACATATTTTGTAACAAATATGGAAAGACAGACAAACTTATGTTTGTGATTGTGCTTTTCTGAACGTACTTGATCTCCAGGATCCTTCTCAGAATGCCTTTGTTCTTGTCTCACTGCTTTTGTTGCAATTTGCAGTATTTTAGTTTTATGCTAATGCAAGGATGCAGAGGTTTTTTAGCTTGAGTAACAAGGCATACAGAGTCAAATTCTGCAGGTGGGAGAAACAGCTTCTCTCATATCAGTAACTTTTGAATCTGCTCACTAATTTGACAAGGAGGTTAAGATCTCAAACACTGTAAAATTTTTTATTACTTCTATGAAAATAGGCAGTCAGATATGGGAGAGATACTTTATTAATGCCTTTACTAAGGGAGAATTTTCACATGTCAGAAATATAGAAAATCAAGCTCCATTGGCTCATGAAACTATTTCTTTGAAAATCTGACTCTGAATCTCATCCGTATCTCCTTACTCTTTGACAGGTGTCCAGTGTTCTGCATGAAGATGTATCTTAGAGAAATGAAACAATAAAAGTGTTTTCATTTCAGTTGTTTCAATTTGGATGCTTGTTTTCATTCCCATAAGCAAATGTTTTCCTCTTGTTCTTTCCTAAACTGCCACGGGATAAAATAAAATAAATCTCTAAGAACAAAAAGAAAACAATAAAGCTCTTAAGAGGCTGGTTTTTTTCTGTTCAGACTCCTAACATCTGTTTCATTATTCTTCACTGGTTCTGGATTTAATAAGGCCATGTAAGTCTTTAAGAAAACAGCAATTAAAAAGTTATTTCTTTTTTTTTAAATGCATTTGGCTTCAGATTTAAATATAAAATTATCTTCTCCAGTTTTTCTTTGAGTATAATGCCTGAATTTCTTATTCATAATTCCTAAATCTTTCTTTTTAAATAACACAAAGCTATATTTTCTATGAATAACAGCACATAGCTCTTGTTCTGCACAATGATTTGACTCAAATAAATCTTGATTTTAATGAAATAATGAGATTTTTTTGAAAGCAGTACTCGTGAGACTCAGATCAAAATCTGGCCTATTCTGATAACGTATGTCTCTATGTAAGCAGTAATGAAACATTTGAGGAAATGTCACTATAAAAGTTTTCATATGCCATCTATTTTCTGATGACAAATAAATGATTCACTGGTTTCTTACCTGAGAACTTCGCATTCATTGGTGGGTTTCCCTGCCTTTTACCTTACTGTTTCAGTACAATTAGTGAGTATGTCACCCTACTCCTTTCTTTGTATGCCTTAATCTGCCTTAGAGATAACACTGGTCTTAACAAAGTTGGCATATTCTGGAACGACATTTACTGAAGAGTATGCCTTTGTTATAGTTGAGTTCACATGATGTAGAGGAAGTATACTCAAATAAATAATAAATAAATGGTCTAGGCTTACCCAAATAACTCCTTGGAATGTTTGCTAGAAATGCTGAATTCTTCATGTAGATAAAGAGTAGGTTTGAGAAAGAATTCTAAAATTTATTTTGTTGGGTTTTTTTAACGTTTCAAAAACTAGACCTTATCAGTCTTTCTTTCAGATTTATTACTTTTTAGACAATGGTGTATATTCCACAGGAAATTAAGACAGTAATTACATTGTGAACTGCATTATGCAAGCTTTCATGGTGCTGCTGGCTTCCATTCCCAGACGCTTGAATGCACTTGAGGTGCCTTTTTTCTCCTGAGGTAGGTTGTGTTCATGTATGTCACTGTTTCTTGTGTAGTGGGGTGTTTCAGGAATACACTGAAACAGGGAAATTAGGTGTACTGTATCTACAAATCTGTGAAGCTTTACAGACTTGTTTGCTTCTCTAGCAATCAATTAATTTCTCTCCTAATTACAACAATAGCAATGCTCCAGTATATTATCTGGCAGCTAAAAATGCCTCTTGACAGTGTTCCATCATCACTCTCCTACTGCTAAATCTTTAATAGCATTTATAATATCACCTGTCATTGGATAGAGTTCCAATGTTGATTTATCTTTATTTCTCCCCTTTGCACTTTGCTGGAAACCAGTAGAAATGTGAGATACACAATTACTGATGAAAACCTGTACCGCCCCAAAGATACATTCTCAACAGGCTAAATTATCCCCAAATTAATATACAACATTAAAATGCAATTAAACTTAAAATTGAGTTTTAGAGAGTTGTAATAAAAGTTTAAAGAGGAAATTGATAGTTGAAAATCTCTCTTTATTTTTTAATGAACTCTTCCAGACTAGTTATCTTATTTTTCCAACCTTTGCAATGCTTATTTGACATCTCCAATATCTGTTTTAGTGTTATATTTTCTTTAGGAAAAGAAAATGACTCATACTCTACTTATATGCCTTATAGCTAAAACAAAAGCACGTGAGAAAGACGTTTGTATTCTGTAAGAGATCACAGTACCTAACCTTCTCAAAATGTTATTCTGTTTAGATGAGTTATAAGTGCTCACCCTGCACGGTCACAAAGCTGAAATGGATCTGATCTGAACTAGCTATTGGTGCTGATTTTTGTATAAGTTAAAAAATATTTGATTAATATAAATTGAGAAAAATATTTTGAGTGAGAATGTGATTAATTTTGTGAACAACAGCTGCAGAAAACAGCCTTCTGTCTTGGAATTTTTCAGTCAATTCTCATACACCTTTAGGGTTGCTGGATTGTTGAGAACAACATGAAGAGTGAGGTTTAAGGTTTGTCTTTCCTCTTTCCTCTTCTGAGTTTTAAAGACAGCAGGAAATTCTGGGAAAGTTAATGTATTCAGCCTATTCAGTAAAATCATTACAATTAGGAAAGACCAAGAAGATCTTTTTCACTAAAACTGGTTTTTTTTTCTTCTCTCAACCCTCAAATGTTGCAGTGTAGGCAATACTCTATACTTAGACCTCTTTTGAGTTGAATTAGTGACAAGCTTAAAACGCAGAAAGCTGTCTTCGGCATTACTTTGGATAGCAAAATCTGAAAAATCAAGTCTATGTCTGAAAAAAAGGTCTCTCTGCCATTTTTAATAAAAATGAGTGTCTTTATACCCTTTCATTGTTGGCAGAGACTAGCGAGAGTCATCAACCTTACCTACTCTTTATAGTAAGAGACTTTTTCAAAAAGTCAAGTCTACAAGGGTGATAAATAGCTGTTTCACATTCAAACATACTTAGCTGCTTTCTCATTTTCATCAAAACCTAGGAATTTCTCCTCTAGGAATTACTTCATCAATAAAAAATGTATATTACAGAATGGCAGCTTAGCATTTCTGACTTGGGTATTTGCCCTCTGTGTCAAATTTCAATATATCTATCTTTAGTGCAGTACTCTCAGACTCAGTGCAATATATAACTTGTTCATAGTGGCTAAATCTTGGCTTTTGGTTCCTCTTGTTTAAAAGGTGACTGTCATCTCTGAAGTGTCTACGTGTAAACCTAGTCTTGCTTATGTGGACAATTTCACATTATAATGAGAAACATTTCTCAAGGGGAAATTAAAGAAGCATGAACCCCTATAGATATGACAATTTGGCTCTGATAAGCATCCATAATTTAGACACTTATCTGGACCTCTCTCTGGTCTTAAAAACTTTTTAGGTTTTCTTCAAATACTTGTATATTTTATGGGTTTATCAGGGCAGACATAACAGAATATTATTTTTCGTGTTATTTTGTTATAAACTCTACATTTCTACATGTAACTGGAAGGTTACAGGCTTCAAAAATGATTCAATAATGGGATTCATTGAGTGAAGTTTTGTTCTGGAAGGCCATATTTGTTTCAAGACTGGGACTGGATTCTATAGACTATAGTTTATGATGGTAGTACTAGGGCAGACTGTTAAAAAAAAACAATGCTCTTTTCTTCCTGAAATGGTAGATATAAAACAGAAAGTGGGTTTAGAAATTCTTCCGGGAAAAGTACTTATTTGGTACATTCAGCTTTTCTAGTCCTGGTCAACTAATAAATATTTCAAGAATGCTTTCAAAGTTTTCTACTTTCTGTGCCAGTGAAAACAGGAAGAGAAAAATGCACATGGGAGGAATACAATATTTACTCTTTTTGCCTTCCCTTATATTAAACATCAGCATGGATTTTCCATGAAGAAAATCCAAAATATTGAATCAGTTGTTATACATTTGCCCAACACCATACAGAAGTTCTCTTTTCCAGGGGCTGAAAATTCTCCACTGCTATTCTATGATATTTTTCTTTGTGATGTTTATTGCTCTGCAAGTATTGGGTCCATACTAGGCTGCTTTATCTGAGGTGAGATGATTAGAAAAGGTGTTAACTCATCCTCCTCATGTACACAGAGAGAGACCTGGGAATGCTCCTGGAGGTAGGGCTCACATGCACAACTCCCTGCTTCGTGATGGAGGGAGAGTTACCAACTCAGCATTTTCCATACGATCCTACATTTTTGTGCCATTTATTACTTTATCTACTCACTGGGTCCAAGAGCTAATGCAAATAAATGATCACTTCTATTACCTGTCTATGATAAACATAAAAGTAGCTTTTTAGAGAATTTAGGTCCTCTGATCTGAAGGCCTATCCCTAATCTAGGAAACTTTCAATAGCAGCTTGCTCTTTAGTGCAGTCCAAAGTTCACTCTGTCATATTCCCATTTCGCCCACAATCAGGTGTTTCAGTTTCATGTTCTATTTCTTCCTTCTGATAGATAAAGCAGAATGTGGCATGATATAGTTACCTGAAGGTTGGTATCTAGTGCCATTTGGCACTCGCTAAGGTACCAGATATAACTATAGGGAACTGGTGGCTAGGACACAGACCTTGTCAGAGGCCCTTGAACTTCTGTAGTGGCCGCTGGAGTCCAGGTAGAACACCCTCTGGACTGTATGTATAGTAATGGTTTGATCCATTTATCACAGAAGAATTTTCTCTAAGACTTGGATTTGGCAAAAAACAAATCACAATTTTATTTGAGTTCTTCAGTGACATTCCAGGAAGTGTAATTGCTGCTGAATGGCAGGGATACAGACAGTCAGGTTATACTATTTAATGGCTGTGAACCATTTCATCTTACATAAATCCATCCTGTCATCTTTTATTAATTGATAATTAATAGATTTTAGAAATTGCTCCTAAGCTTATAGTTATGTATGTGAAGTACCTATAAAATCAATAGCTCTTTGTGTGTGGATCCAGATGCTTTACTAATTTAGCCTTCATTATGCTTCCCTGCAGCAGGTAATAAGCCTTAATAGTCCCAAATAGCATACAGGGAATCTGAAATAAAGATAGATTTATTCAGTTACCCAAGGCTATGCTGCAGGTATAGGTCTGAGATTAGTATTACTTGCTTTGATACTTTCTGATTCCATGTAATCCTAAGGGTTTCCACCCCCAAACCTTCCAAGACTGTCTCCAAATATGGTCTAAATTAATCAATACACACAGTATTATAAAAAATCCCAGGGAGTCTGGGATGAAAGTTGTGTTTCTTCTGTGGCAAAGCCAAGGACAGTTTTGTTAAAAAAACTTTCAGAGTTAGGGTAACCCTACACGCAAATAATGATCCCTTACAAGAAACATGGCACAGTGTATATATCTTCATCTTCACCTCTGGTCTTTGGAAGAGTGGTCTAAGTGTCTTAAGTCAGTTTTTACATTCTTAGCAACGATAATTCATTCCCAGGGGACAGCAAATGTGGGAGACATGGTATCTGCTCATTAGAATTCAAGCATACACTAACATTGTAACATTAAGTTAGAGTCCTTTTTATCAGAACGTGGGATAAAATCAATCTATGACTAGTCATTCCTTATCAAGTGGTAAGGAATCTTTTATAACAGATGATCCAAAATATACATAACAGATTTTTAGGTTAGATCAGTATGTTACTATAAGCCCAGAACTGAGCATGCTGGCTGAAATCTTCAAGGCTTGTATACTGAAAAATAAATAATTTGTTACTTTTGTTGCAGTTTCCAATAGGTTTGGTGTTTGGCATACATAATTTAGCAATTTTGCAAAATAATAAAAATAAGTCATTGTCATCAAGGCTCTCAAAAATGGGCTGCTTAGGTGTTTCATTGATAATCTGGTTTTAGAGTATTTCCTTTCTATAATTTAAAAAAATAACATCTGCAATTTCAAAAGAAATAAAACTGCAAATCTTAGCTGCAAGTAGCAGGTTGATTCCACTTGGTATGAAAATTGAAATACTGAAGAATAAAAATAAATTATGTGTTAGAATATTCAAATTTAATAAATTATCTTTTCCATTCCAAGAGCAATACTGCTTTTATTTGCACCCTGTAATCAGCCTCAGGAGTTTGAGTTGGCAAGGAAATTTCTTTTTTAGCCTGTAGCCATGTGCTTTCTTGTTTTCTTTCATCCAACAGTTTTATTTATCCCCTTTTGCTCCCATCTTTTATTCTCTTATGCATACTCACACTTTCTGATCCCCTGCCTTGCATTTCATTTTCTCAGTTCTTATCCCAGCAGATTTCTTTTCAAAATACAGGCATAGCTCTGAGAAAATGGCTTGGGAAGTAGGATCCCTGGGGATAAGGCCTCAGGAAATGAAATAGCTCAGCTTAAACATAACAATGAGTTAGTCACAGGATTGGGATGAATGCAGTTAAGTGTGCTGGTTTTGTTTTGTTAGTTTCTTGAATAGCAGTTCTAATTTCCTTGTGCTAAATAATCATACTTTAAGCCTATCTAAAAGTAAAAAAAGAATTTTTAAAATGGAGTAATAGATTTGAACTTCAGTTTAATTAAAGTTTTTATTTCACTTGATAATACAGGTCTGTTTACCAGTTGTTTTGGCTAAATTTCAACAAACTTCATGCACACAAAAAAATCCAGTCCTACGGTGTTAAATCAGCATACATTATCAGAAAGATTATAGATAACAGCTGGGCTGGCTGACGATAGCTGAGGAAAAACAAGTTTTGCTAGCTGGAAAGATTGTTACCGAAGGGCTCACATTGGTGAGATGGCAAAATCAAATACAGATTGTACCTTGATCCGTTGGCATTGTAATTCACGTGACTGAAATCTACATATGCAATCTGGTGGTTCTTTTCAATGGCACCTTTTTTCCTCAGTCTGTATGTAAAAGACAAATGGTATTTTGTTTTCCCTGCACTGCAGCAAATAATTGTCAGGTGTTGTTTTAGTCCATTTAGTCATTGCTCCATGTAAGATACGATCTGAATGGAACAATGGCATGATTTTATACAAATTGTGCTAGTTCACCTGTACTAGTTATTAATAATTGCTAAGAATAAAAAAAAAAATATTTACCTTATTTACCAGCCACCTGTAATAAATGATTGCAAAGCGTAATTTGTTTTCCAGAATCTAATGTATTAGTTTTATACATTATATACTGGTTTAAGCTAATGTAGAAAACTATGTTTTAAACTATAGCCAAATTCTGTGGTATAACCTCAGAGACTTGGATAGGACTGTGCAGGCTATAAATCAGGAAGGAATCTGACTTTTAGTGGCTTTATTTTATAGTCTATCAGGACAGTGTGGAAACAAGAGCTATTTCTATTAGCATAGGAATGAAGCATTTTTTTCCAAAGATAGTGAATGAAATCAACATGCTAATTAGATTTTATGTATAACACTTGATGGCCAACATCAGTCAAAAGAGATAAGGGAAACTTCCATCTAATGCATGCCAAATTTTTGTTTCTATTGGACAAGGAAGAACAAGATAATAGCACGAGCCACCATGAGAGGAGCACTTATCAGGATGAAATCAGGTGCATCTCACCTTTTCACTCACATTATGCAGATCTGGAAAGGAAAAAGCTACCATAGAGAAGAAAATAAAAAATTCTCAGCATAGTGTGGTATGGATCACATGATTCAGATAAGGTCATTCACATGATTATAGAGATAAAACATACATGTACATTACTGGTGATATACATACATTTAGGTAAGAATAATGATATTTTGTATGCAATTTTACACACATACATAGTTTAATTGTTAGTTTGTTCACAGCCCTTCTTCAAAAGGTAATGAAAAATCTGAAGCCCAGTGACTCGTGTTTCTGATGCTCTAACAGTGCATTTTAAGCCCTCTGGCATATTTGCTGAAACTCAGTTGCCCTGAGATATGACACTGAGGCTGTTGTGACCGGTGGCACTGATTTAACAGAATTTGATTTCTAGTCACTTTTGTCAGACTATCAGACCAATAGTCCGATAGTAAGAACACATAGCTAGAGAAGGTTAATATTCTTTCACCTTTATATGAACCAATATAAAAGATTTCCTTTGTGTTAATGTAAAGTGCTCTTGTTTACACAGAAATAATTCACATTTTTTGTACTACACTTTATTCACAAGAACTACTACACAGGATTTCTCTGTTCATGGAAGCAAGACTGATTAATTCCGTTCTGTAACATCTTGAATCCATCTCTAGAACTACCAAAGAATATATCTTATTCCTTTTTGTAAGGATGAATATTTTTACTATAATTTCTTTTTCTCTACTTTTATATTCCTTTTCTTACCTGTGTCCTTCTTCTCCTTTATATATCTAGTGCCATCAATAGTTCTTTCTCTGTTTCTCATGTACTTATCATGAATCAATTACAGCTGTAGATTTTCCTTCCTGCTTGCAAAATTGCATGATTTTGTATTCAATTAAAGGATTTTCACATAAATCTACCATATTGTTTTTAACATAGTAAAATTCATAAAAATTATTTATAAGAGTTCACTTTATTTGATGCAGAATTAAAAAATTATTTGTTTAATTCATATGAGGTAGCCAGGAGAGGTTGAAAAGGAAACATTCTTATACCAGCAAAATTTTCTCTGATTATGCAGCTGTAGAAAGAAAAGGTAATTGACATTTACTCACTCTCATATAGAAACAAAATGACTACTTTCATCATATCTCTTTTGCACAGTATTTGAACTATAAGTGGAAATAGCTTTTGACAAATTGGAAGTAACTCAGCAAATATATTAATAGTAATTTATGTGAATCATGGATAATATAATTTATGCCAAGATTGCTGAAATTTTATCAGATCATCACTCTGTGAAAGTACAGAATAATATATTGACCTACCCAAGTAAAAAACTTTAAATATAGCTTATCCAGCACTTTACTTTCTCAGTATGAAATAAGCAGCTGCATTAGCCGTGTACCAAAGATTCATAATATATTGCTGTTCTACTTTATTCAGCTCTTGAGTAGAAATGATTCCAGAACACAATCTTAGATGTAAACACTCTCACACTGTTCATAATTCTGTTGTGTAAACAGATTTGCACCTATATAAATAGATAAAAACAAGGCAAAATACTCTCACATTATGGGAGGCTGAAAATCATGGATTCCAGTCCAAGAATTGTACTTTCATTGTGATCCTTAATGAAGGTGAACTGACTGAATGACATAAATATTTTTTCTTCTTTTGTGTATTCTCTTTGTGGTTGTCTAAGAGTTTCATAGCGGAGTAAACATATCCACAGAGAAAAGTGTCACAGCTACAGAAAATCTGCTTTCTGCATGTAATATTCCATTTAATCTAATATTTAAAAGCAGGTGGAATGTTTCAAAAGCTTTTTATTCCAAAATGAGAAACAATCCAAATATTTGTCTAGGAAACAATTGCATATATAAAATGAATCCTGTCCCCACTGAATTCCACTTTCAACACCACAACACTGTGTTGCAATTATAGTATATTAAGGGTGGCATTTCACAGTTTTTACTCTATGGGTAATAGTGAATAACCATTCCTATTCATTTTATCCATGACATTTATCATTCCAGAGACCTCTATCATATTCATTTTTTTAATTTATTCCTTTGAGAAACTGAAGAGCACTGAACAGTTTCAATCTTTTCTTGCTGAGAAGGCACTCCACAGTTCCGGTAATGTTCATTGCCCCGCAAAGAGTGTAACTGGTGGCTTCTCCCCAGTTCCCAGGTAAGGCCTACCACCTTTGTACCCAGCAGGTGAGCCAACGCATTGTCCTCACTGAAATCACAAAGCTTCTGTATATCTGCGTCCTTGATAACAGAATCCCCTGTTACTAGGACTTGCTTATTGGACAAGTTCCTACCTGCAATAGGGTATTTTTGGCACTGGAATATGAAAGATCATGATTTGGGAGACAGAAAAGAAAGAGTAATAAAGAAACTCTCTCAGCATGACATCACTTCCATCTTCTATTTTGTTTCTTTTCTTTTTTTACTTACATGGGCTGTTTACCTGAAGGTAAGACTGTCCTATGACTTGTTTCTTCAGCTTACATGTTATCCTGATCTTGTCCAGGTTACCCTCTCTGGTCTTAAGAGGCAACTAATGAGTAAATAAGTAACAAAGATTTTTTTCTTTATAGTTTTGCGTGTTTGTTTGTTTGTTTTTAAACACTGTTATTGCAAATGCTTGGGAAAATAGTGTTCGCAATGATATTTATCATCCCCTCTCTCAAAGGTATTGTGTGAGATGTGTCCCTTAAGTTCAGTTCAATGCAGATTTAGGTTAGATTGTGAAAAGAGATTGTTAATTAAAATATGTAGATTCCAGCAGAGACCAGTGTGTTCTGTGAACACAAAACGCAATATTGAAATAGAGATGACTGCAACTTTGTAGGAGTAGTTACAATGTAACTCCTACATTTATACCGGTCTAAAATTACATTTGGCCCTTTGGAGGCATCCGTGAGACTGATGTGGCCCCTGGTGAAAATGTGTTTGACACCCCGTCTTGCAGTCTTCCATCCTTTCCCGTTCCCCAGCCCCATTGTAGGAGCTGAAATAATAAATTAAAAACCTATGGACTGGGGTAGAAGTTTGTTAATTTCACTTCAAAATGTAGTCACTTCACAAAACAAAACCAAATGAAAACAGTAAGTTATACTGAGATTGTAATTCCTTAAAACAAACACAAAAATTGTTTCACAATTCCAGTAAAGCTCCAAACAGCAATTTTCATTTCTGTTTGCTTGAAAGTGAGCCCTTCTACAACATCTGTAATGGCTAGGCTAGAGCTATACTTTGTAGGAATAAAATCACATACCATGTGAGTCAGGATTATCTCATTGTGGATCAAAGCCATGTTTTAATGTGGCAGAGAGCACTGAAATAGTTCTCACAGTATGTGCTGTCAATATTTTTTAAAAAAATTATATCAACTTCACCACTTCAGAAATGAGCTGGCATTCAGTTTGGACGAATAAACTGAGATATTTCTGAATGGACTTCAGCACTCTTTCTGTAACATGACAGTTAACTTGAAGCAGATGAAGCTAAGTAATCACTAAATTGTGTCTGTAATTGGAACTATAGACTAAAACATGTTATGAACATACATTTATCTTATGGTTGGTGGTGTTATGAATGTTTCTTGATATTTTCAATCAAATTGCAGCCTTTCTTTTAGGATCTGGATTGAATATTGGACACTGTAAAATCAATCATTTTGAAATAGATGTATATAATGCATTCCTTCACTAAACTTGCATGGCCTGAATTGGTATTGTCACCTATCCCTATTTGTGATATTAACTTTTTAATTATTATTTTTTTACTTTTTGGAAGTCCTAATATTTTATGTCTTTGACTTTCATCCTTTTAGGTGGGTTTTTTCACAGAGCAAGTGCAAGCTTTTATATGATAGATGGATAGATTGAATGAAGCAGCATTTTCATAAAAGATTTGACTTCTGTTGATGAAACTTGCCCTTGAAAAATAGCTATATAAATCATGCAAAAAGTGAAATTGTTCCATTTGAACTGCCATGCTATAAATTAAAGGGACCATTTCAGTCTTTTACTGTTGCAACAAATATTTATTGTTCTCTCTGCAAGATAATTCTCTGAAACAGAAACAAGTCTTGAACAAAAAATCCAACTTGTTGGAGACAAAATACTAGTCCTTGTTGACTTACTACTTACATTCTTTGTATCCTGGAATATAATCAGATTTTTCATGTTAATTTTTCATTTTATGGATAAGTAAGAGTCCTTTAGAAAAGTATTGCCTCTAAAATAAAAACATGGGCCCCTCAGTTCAAGAAGGACAGGGAACTGCTGGAGAGAGTCCAGCGCAGGGCAACGAAGACGATTAAGGGAGTGGAGCACCTCCCTTATGAGGAAAGGCTGAGGGAGCTGGGTCTCTTTAGCTTGGAGGAGACTGAGGGGTGACCTCATTAATGTTTATAAATATATAAAGGGTGAGTGTCACGAGGATGGAGCCAGGCTCTTCTCGGTGACAACCAATAGTAAGACAAGGGGTAATGGGTTCAAGCTGGAACACAAGAGGTTCCACTTAAATTTGAGAAGAAACTTCTTCTCAGTGAGGGTGACGAAACACTGGAACATGCTGCCCAGGGAGGTTGTGGAGTCTCCTTCTCTGGAGATATTCAAAACCTGCCTGGACGCCTTCTTGTGTAACCTCATCTAGGTGTTCCTGCTCTGGCAGGGGGATTGGACTAGATGATCTTTTGAGGTCCCTTCTGATCCCTAACATTCTGTGATTCTGTGATAATATTTTGTATATTAAACTTTAATGTATCTTATTGCATTGTCTGCTATATCGCTACCCTACTAGTGGCATTTTCATTCTTTATGAGTGGTGATTTACAGCTCTAAATCTGTTACTATACTTTTAATTTTTGGGTCTAATACCTCTGGATTATTGTACACTACTCATGAGCTCTTTACCAAGTTCTGCATCATCAGCCATTTACAACAGAAAGAAAAGGCAGTTGCTGTTCTTCTAAGGGTTTTTTGTCCAGTTGACCACAACTTCTGGAAAGTGGTTTATATTTTTTTCAGAATTATATCTGTAATTTTAAGAGACAATGTTTCTACGATATCTTTTTAGAAATCCCTCTCTTCTGAATTTTTCATTTTTCCAGCCACTTTCAAATATCAGGATGAAGTTCTGCCAGCAAGCCAAGTTATTGAATAAAGTAACTGTCATCCCCTGTGCTTAACAATCCATCTTCAATCCATTTGGCTTCGTGTCACAGACGAGTCTTTATCTGGCAAGAAAATGTATGTTACTGTTTTCATCAGGACTGTTTTGTTTGTTCTTTCTTCTAGGAATATTGAAAACATTTTTGTCTCCAACATTTCCTGTGCTATTTTGAAGAACAGGAAGAGCTTATGGTGACATTAGCAAGCTCTACATGATTCAAATTTGTTTCAAGATCTTTTTTTAAAAAAAAAAAAAAAAAAAATAGGATGTACTAAGTCATTCCCAGACATCCTGACACAGCTGTGATCACTGAGCTCCAGAAGAGATGGACAATCTGACAGGCAAATCATCACTAAGAAGTCTAGTGATCTTCTTACCTAACTCTCTGCTTAAAACGCTCCACCCCTTGAAATTCACAACTTTTTTCTTTCTCTTCCCACATATAGTGAATGTGTCTGTGAACACTTAAAGAACTGCAAAGTGTGTGGGCTTTCCACTCTGGTGATTTAATTAAAGAATCTAAAATTCAAGATCGTGACAGCCATGGTCAGTAAGGGTGCCCTAGAAGAAGACTCAAATTAAAAAGAAAACCCAAGTAAAGTTACCAAAATAAGGTTCACAGTGTGAAACCGTTAAAAATCAGTGCAGTCATGTCAGGAGACCTCTTTCATATTCATCCTCCACTGAGCTTCCATGGGTGGCATTATGAGGTGTGTTACCTGGGGAGAAAGCAAAAGTTAATCTTGAATCCTCCTCTGAAACATGGTTGAGTGTCATGTTGTTCTTAATGCTTTATTTCTTCATGGCTCATGCATTATCAAAAGGATTGTCTGGCACTAGATAGGTTTTATGATCAAAGAATTCACTCAGCATTTGCCTCCTGGCTGCCCATCATGTTCCAGGATGTTTCAATGGAGTTCAGCCAAATGCTACATGTTTTCAGCCTGATCTCTCTCCTTAATCTTGAAGCAAAAATCAATGTATGGTTTAAAGGAAAAGTGTCAATATTCTGCCTTGCAGCTGCAGTTCCACCTTCTGTATATTGATGGAAAACAGAAAAGTTGCTGGATGGGAGATTCAGTTTCAAATATTTCTGTGGAGTTGAATAAACTAAATCAACAGTGTGTAACATATTCCTTTTACCTACACTTTCCAGAATCTCAGTCCTCTAAAACATAGGTCTCATGCATGGATTTTCTTATATGTTCTCCAAGCTGGTACTTGTAAGGGCAAAATAGATTGTGCTGGGTCTGACAGGCTGAGTGAGGTGAGACTGCTGCAGCTCCATGACCTAGGTCCCACCAGGAATGAGGCTGAGCATGTATTCCCAGTAGGCATGTGCACACAGAGCACACATACACACAAATATACACGGACATCCGTACAGATCAGCGGAGACAGACAGACAGAGCACTCACATTAACACAGGGAGCACAATGGCCTCACCCTGATCCCTTATCTGGTTGAACAAAGTGGAGGTGCATAGTAAGACTATAAATATACAAATGTACAATAGAGATCCCTCCAGCAGCTGGGCTCAGACACTCAGTCTGCCCAGCAGCTGCCCTTGGATCCCAGTCTCCCCAGTTGCTGTCAAATGGACATATGAGCCTCAAGGCTGTAACCCCACTCCAGTTGCTGATACGCACCTCTCACTCACACCCACCTGGACCCCAGTACTCAATTCCCCCATAGTGTCACCCATAGAGACACACACCTCCACTCTTCCTGGCTCCTCAGCCACATCACTCACTCACCATGGAGCCTGGCTTGAGCTTCACTAGCGCCCACATGCTCACTTGCACACTGCACAGTCATAGAATCATAGGACCATAGAATAGTTTCATTTGGAAGGGGCTTTCAAAGCTCATCTAGTCTGCAATGAGCAGGGACATCTTCAACTAGATCAGGTTGCTCAGAGCCTTGTCCAGCCTGGCCTTGAATGTTTCCAGGGATGGGGTGTCTACCACCTCTCGTATTTTATCACCCTCGTAAAAAAATTCTTCTTCATGTCTAGCTTCAATCTCCCCTCTTTTAGTTTAAAACCATTACCTCTTGTCCTCTTGTAACATGCCCCTCTAAAAAGTCTGTTCTCATCATTCTTATAGGGTTCTTTTAAGTATTGAAAAGCCACAATAAGGTCCTTTTTTTCTCCAGGCTGAATAATGCCAACTCTTTCGTCATGTCCTCATAGGAGAGGTGTTCCAGCCCCCTTATCATAAGATCCAGTGTCTGGGAGCTGGACCTTAGCCCTGGTCCCAGTCCTGTGGCTGGCACTGTGTTTCACTTGAGTCACTCCAGTCACACCCACCCAGGCACATGACCTGTGGGTTGACTGTAATTGCTGGCACCCAGACCCTCATACAGACATACAGTAGAGAGAGTGAGTCTGTCACCTAGGAAAGAGTTAGAAAGGAATTTAATATGAAGACGGGATAGCTAGCGCGCCAGACAATTGTACCAATCAGGCGACTATTTATATGATGTTTACTATTAACTCCTTAAACCTGTTTTCCCATACTTGTTCTTCTCAAATCACCTAAATCTCCAAATGCTCTTTCTCTCTTTTCCAGCTGGTCAGCTGCAAACATATATTGGTGTCTGGGGTTGCTCCTGCCCAGGTGCAGGACTTTGCATTTCCATTTGTGGAACTGTATGAGATTCTTGTCAGCCCAATTCTTCAGCCTGCTTCCACCTTCCTGATCTAGACGTAAATTACTCTTTTTATGAGATGAGCTGCTTTATAGTCCACTATGTGAACATTTTTGTGAGGAGAATTCAAGGGCCAGTCAGCCTGACGTATCTTGGCACATGGCAGAGCTTGCAAATGAGAGTAGGAAGAAAAAGGTGCAAGACCAAAGAGAAAAAGAGGTAGCAATTTTTAAGTCTAGCTTATTCAGTCCAGTCTGTAAGGTCTATGGGAACTGAAACAGAGATCAAGGTGAATCCTCCCTTCTTGTCATCCTCTGCTTCCTGGCTTGTCCAGGAAATACAAATAGAGAACACATGCATGAGTTTAGAAGAATGGAGAGAGGTACATAGATAGTAATACCAGTGTAATAGACTCCTAAACACAGTGGTATACATGGATTTTAGGTCATTAGGAAACAATAGGGCTTGAATTCATAGAGGACCTTCAGGAATTTAGGTATCTAGTGATACAAAGAAACAAACAAACAGAAAAGGAAAAAAAACACGAGGAACAAACCTTTAAAAAAAAGCATGTAGTGAGATTAAAAAGAAACAATGCTACCTAAAAGGTTTGCCTATATAGTAACAACCAAAATCCATTACAGTTAAGTATGATTTTCAGAAAGGTACTATGGATAACTAAAAAAAGATTTTAAACTGAATTTAAGTACCAAGATCCTTAAAAGTAATATAAAAGGATCTTGCTGCAGGAGAATTCGACAGAAATGTAAGTTTATTCATTGCCAAGAGTGGATCATAAAAGTTCTCTTAGGGATACATTTTCCCCAGTGACTCTATATGTAATGTTTATACTTCACTTACTTTTTTTAGACTGTTTTCATAGGTCCAGATGTATATTTTCATTTTTATAGACTTGCAGGTATTTAAAGTGCTTTTTTACCCTTCACATTTTTTCTTTTGTAAATCCCACTGCACTGATCAAAAGCTTTATCCTTGAAGATATCTTTAGAGTCTGTCTCTAGTTGTATAACTCGTGACTGATAGCATAATTCTGTCTAGATCACCGAAGTACCTTAAAACATTTTGGCAGAGGTCTTCAGAACAGTCTAAACAAATCAGTTGGAGTTTAGCATCTGATAAAATCCTAGCAGTTTTTACATGTTAGAACTTAGGTTTGTGTTATGTTTATCCAATTCTGTGGTGGCTCCTTAGCTGACCCTATTGCCATCACATTGTTTACAAATTCTGATGCCATTCTACAATTGCACTTTTAACCATGAACAACTTGCAGAAGCAACATAGAAACATAAATGTGTTTTGGTTTATTTAAACATGAGTGTTCTCTCTGGGAGCTGCAAATAAGCATTGAAGTGCTATTGTATCACTGTATTTGCAGAGCAGGTTGCTCTGTCTGGAAGCCAGTTGCTCTGAAGTAAACACTGTTCTTTAGAAAAGAACAAGAAGGAAAAGAAGGAAAAAAAAAAAAAAAAAAGAAGATATGAGATTCTGCTATAGCAACCTGAAAGAAAAATAGCTCTTTAAAAAAAATATAAATGTTCTTGATAACACTAAAGATGTGAAAGTTTGAGTGCCATTCTACAGATTCTATTTTTTGATAAGACATTGCACTTTTTGCAGTGAAGTTTCAGTGACAGAATATTAAGTCTTTGATCTGGACCCCTGTTTTTCTGCACAACTTTAATCTGCGTACACTGTAAGAGCTTCTTTCACATTTGCAGTGCAGTCCTGAGATTGATGTCACCACCCATTATTAGAGAGGAGAATATTTGGTACTGAAGGTCCCTGGAGCTCCCATCAGCTTTCTATGGTATGTCTGTTTTCTTGATATTTAATGTCCCTTAAGCCTGATATGGTCTGATAATTTAACACGTCTTATATTTTGGGGGCAATAAAGAATTTTGTTCTCTCTGCTTCTCCATTAAGATACACATTCACAGTGCTTGATTTAGCTGCCCTCTTTGTAATTAAATATAGCTGTATAAAAAGTAGAAATGAAAGATTAGCATAATACCATACACAGGTAAACGCATCCTGCTGAAAAATGCTGAATGCAGATAGATTAAAAAACAATGGATGGAAACATGCTTCTCTGTATCCAGAGAAGCATGTATCCAGATCCACTTCAGTGAGTCTGACCCCTTTCCTTTTGATGGATCAGGGCTCATTGCTTCAGGAGCAGACATAGATCAGACCCTATATTCCATCTGACCTGTAATTCTTTCTGCCTTGGTGGCAAGCACCAGATGTTTCTGAGGAGGTGCTAAAGCAGGCTACCCATAGAGACTGTTTCTTTCAAATCCCAGACACCGAGTGCTTGTTTTCTTCTTTGAAGCAAAAGGAACTGTCACTTGGGCATTCCAGTATCTGGATTTTCCACAGCTTTCAGAAGCCTTGAGGGCTTTAAACAGCTGACTGATTTGTCCCAAAAATGCTAGACACCAGTTTGGGTCTTGGCTACTAATGAGACTTTCATGTAAAGGCTGTTTAAAGTACAATCACTACTGCAACAAGTGTGACAGTAAGCTGAGCTTGGCCAAGCCAAAAAGAAAATAAAAGGACCATAAATTTGCTGCTGTCAGAAATTATAACTTGAATAGCTAAAAGCATTGCAGGTAAGTTCAAAACAATGAGTCTTTGTAACACTGTTCCTTCTAAGTAATATCTCAAATGCCGTAAGACTGAAGTGGGGTAGGTAACATCTGTCACATTCTTTGCAGACAAGGAAAAAGCTCATGAGAAATTCTATACCTATACCTGCTAACCCCCAAAGAGCAAAGGGAAAGAAATAAACAGTTCCTTACAATTGCTTTGTTTGATTTGCTGCTATAAAACAGTATATTTGCAGAAAAACGTGTTATAAAATGTGACGCCTAATGAATTTCTGGAAAATTTCATGTCGATTCTGCTATCACGTATTCTGGAGCAAAGACCCAAAACAATTACATAGAATTACTATTAATAATAGCAGTAATAAAGGAATCTCTTGCCAAGTAGTTATTTTAATAGTAGGTAAAAGGAGGAAAAGATGTATTTTGCTGATATAACATGATGTTCCAGATCCAATGTAGTTAAAGCCGACAAATAATCTTGCAGCGGTTGAAACTTTCTTTATTTTATATTTAAATTTCCTGTGACTTTCTATATTGTTTTATAACTCAAGTGCAGGCTCATGTCTAGTAGAGTTTTCTGTGTTCATAGTAATACGGCATGACAGATATCACGCTGTACATGACGATCTAATCTAATTATTTGCTTCTGTTCTTGAACCAGCAGTTAGAAGCATGTTGGGCACCATTTTAGTATCCTTAGCACGTTGTAACCTTGCACTGACAGCAAAGTGTCAGTGTTGCACAATGTAATACTGAGGTGCTGAATGCTGTAAAATGCCTATAAATAAATAAATATCAATAAAATAAATAAGAATAACTGAGTTGCAGCCCAAGCAAACGGCTTAAACTACTTTTATTCTTCAATTCAAATCCTGGCAGTATTGTATTCCTAAGCACACACAGAGTATAGTAAATTAATATATATATGTCAAAACCTCTCTCTCGCTGACTTCCTTTAGGTGTTGGCATTTAAATGCATGTCTAGAGAAACACACAAATGTTATTTTCAGTACTAATTTATAAGGAAATTTTTAAGACGAAACTTTAAAAAACTCTTATTGTAGAAGTAGGCATAATTTTATTGTATTACTTTTCTGCAGGTTACAAAATTGCAGTGTTTTTTGTTCTAACATTCCAGTATAGAAAGTGGAGTGTAATAATTGTTTTGGTTGTGCTTTGAGAGTTCAGCATGACCTTATGGGTCGCTGAATTCATTTCACTAACTCATCACAAACTACAATAACAGCAAAGTCACCTACTGTGCCACCCTCATCCAAAGTAAATACCATGGAGAACTTAAACAAGTGTTTTTGCTTCCTCCAGTGCTTCATAAAATCAAGTTATTATTGGCCCTTTTTTGAGCTTTGAGAGTGTCTTTGCAGTTCATCATTCACATATACTTAGACTATTATTATTTAATGACGAGTAATTTATATGTATCTAAGAAGAGGCTTTGTTACCTGGTATCTAGAAGTAGATACTTTATCAGACAATGTTTCTTTAACTCTCATCAATTTAGGAATTTCAGGAAGCAGCTCACTGAGAAATAAATGTGAATATAGCAAAATTGAACAGCAGAAAAATAAATGTTTCTGTTTTCCTTAAGCAAAACTACTTTTTTTTTTTTTCTCACATGCCTGCTTTGAAAAAAAATCTTTATATTGGATTTTCTTTTGAATTCCATGAAAACTCATATTTATAGAAAATCAAAAGAAAAGTAATGCAACTAACTTTAATGAGTCATGTAATGTCAACAAATGCAGATACATTTTTGCAAATAATTCTTCCCACTAATCCCTAATCCTTTCTGTCTAAAGGTAGAGGTTCAGTGTGAAAGGTTAGACCATAGAGCTCTTGTCAGTAAACACGAATTACAGTTTCAAATATACAGCTGGTCCAGTCTCTGTCTTTACCTTTACTTTGTGAATATCAAATGGAGGCACTAAGAATTTTGAGAATGTACTGCTGATGTGGGTCACTTCATCTTTTGGATGCCTTGGATATGATTTCCCAAAGGTTTGTAGCTTCAAGCTTTTACTGATCCTACCTCAAATTCTTTATATACAGAATTTCAAAGAATTGACCCCAAAACTAGGACTTTCAATTCTTCATTCTCCAGTGTGTTCATTTGCACTTTACAGAGACAGAATGCTGGGAGGGATGCTTTCTTATCAGCCAGGCACAATGTTTTTCTTCTTATTCATCAATGCTGCATTTTCTTTAGGTAAGAAAAGATAACAGCAATGAGCACTAATTTTTTGTGTGCCTCTGGGGCTGCATTGGACTACTGAAAACATGAGATGAGATCACTGGCTTCACTGAGAGACTACATTTACTTTAGATATATGTATAAGAGGCTCAGGAGAGAGGAAACTATTTACATTCTGGCATCTTAATGTGTTCCCATCTTTTTTCACCTTCTCTTTCTCCTTGCTCCTGTAATGATTTTTTCCCTATTAAAAGGTGTGGGATGTATAACAGCTTCAATGGCGTTACTAATACATGTTTATACAATAATGAAGGGGCTATAGCAATGTCTTTGAGGTGAGTGGAATTTGTCTGTACATTGAAACACCACATCAGAGGGGAATTTACCTCATGTATTTTGCCTGGCAACAATCTTTAATTAATGCCACCTTCACCCTCCACCCCCAGCCTACATCTCTCAAAAATACATCTTCATGCATGAATACTTTCACAGGGCTTTTGGTTTCACCCAACTCTATTGAGAAATTAGCTATCACAAAATCATGTAATAGCCCTTTGTATGCCATTCTTTCCACCTGCTAATTTATGGGTCTTTCTCCTGCATGTCTGCATTCTTGGAACTATCCTTTGGAGACAGCTTCCTGCCTTGAATGAAGAGGAGATTTTGGTTTGCCTTTTTTTTTCTGTGTATGTGTGTGTGCGTAAAGTGAGCCACTCACTTGAGAGAATTCATGCGGCTTTATCAAGAACATCTGACATATACTGAAAATATCACTTAGCAGTTACTCTTCTTTTTTTACATACTTACCAATCATTTTAGTCAGCATTAGTTGTTAGGCACTTAGTGTTCAGAATGTGCTCTTTTCTGTGTAAGAATAAGTTTAGAACAAACACCTAATTTATAATTCTATTGTATCACAACTTTTCTCTGGCTCTGTACCCAGTTACATGAGAATGTTTAACCCTTTTTATTCCAACTGCATTATTTCTAAACTTTGGCAGACTTGGTTTGTTTGTCAATTCTATACATATACTATAATATAGGAATGCTTATTTTATCTCTGTCTAACACTCTCTACTTTTCAAAATCCTGTAGCTAAACAAAACATACTGGTTGTTTGCCTTAATTTAGGGTTTTGAGGGACATAGTTCTTCTGCATTCTTCTGACAGTGTTGGGCTACAGAATCACTGGATCTCAATTTATTTGCCCACATTAAGAAAACATACTTGCATGTGCAAAGTTTTAAATAATTATTTATAGCACAGGTCTGTATTGCATTTATGTAATGAAAACAAAAATAAATATAATAACCCTTTTGAAAATAACAAGTAGTAAAAGAGTACTTAGGTAGCATTTGATGTTTGTATGATTGGATATGTCATGGATTACTGAATAATACTGGGGTTCACCACCTGATTAATGTTTTTCTTGAAACTACTTATTTTTGCTGTGATTAAAAAAAAGAGAAAGGTGAATTTATTTATTACTAGAGACTGCTAGAAAGTAAAATTCATCTAATGAAAACTTAATCAGTTTCTATACTGAAGCAATCTACCTTATCTCTTGCTATAGTCAGGTCTCAAGGATTTAGAAAAGTTTATAATAGGACTATAATTTGATCTAACATATTATTCACAGACTTATAGCAAAATAATTTTGCAATTTGTGAACACAAGAGGCATTCAAAATTAGAAATACACTCTACATTTCTTCTTAAATAATAAAAGTCGTCAGATCTGAGTTTCTTTCCACATGTCAAAACCCACTTCTGAACAGAGAGATCCATATATGTATTTTCCAAACTGTCAGGATGTTATGCCATTAGCATATTTTATTAACTCAGTTTTCACATTTTCTTTGTTTTAAATTTTTCTTTGCTTGGTGTTGGGACAAAGTGAAACGTGATGAAAGCATCAGCAGCATTGCCTTCCCTTGAACACTAAGCTAACAAGAGAAATGAATAGATCCTCAGCTTCCACTTCATGAGAAAGACAAATTTGACACTCTGCCAAATGAGGTATTCAACTGCCCAAACCAGGGCAACTGGGCATGTGCAAAAGTACAAATCCAGTCCCAAAGATATTGCACAATCTAAAAATGAAACAAAGATGTGGCATAGGCATCATTAAAGGTTCTGTGGCAGTGTCATGGAGGCATCCCAAATATAAGTTTAGGCAGACTAGCACTCCGATAACATAAGATAAAGGTTCGGATATTAGGTTAGGAAATTATTTGGGGTGCAGCTAAATAAGAATGAGGATCCACAGCATGCATATACGCACTCACAAGAAAAACAAACCAGAGCCCTCTCTGCCCTGTTTTGCCCATAAAAGATAAACACTAGCCTACTGCGGCCAGGAATTTACACTTGTCTGCCCCAGACGAGGAAGGTACCCTTGCCTACCAGGCAAGGACTTATTAAAGCATATATTCAGTAATTTATCACTCACCCACATGCGGAGGTGAGGTGCTCCCCATCCCGGGAGGTTACCTTAGGCGGCTTCTCCGTCTAAGGGGAGGGACTCCGGCAACATGGCAGACCCGCAGCTCCGAGGAGACCACACAAAGTGAGTCACCCGCGGGAACCCCATTTATAGTCTGCTCAGATCTGACTGTGGGCATTCCAGAAGCTTCTCGGCTTCTCTACACCCCGCCCTCTCAAGTGTGGGCCTTCGAGAAGCTTCTTGGCTTCTCTGGGCTGTAGGCGCTCTTGGCCCCTCTGCTCACAACCCTGCCCAGCGACTCTGGGTGTCCACAAAGAGCCGTTAACTGCCCATTGAAGGCCCCAGTTCTGAGAGGGGGATGGGCAGCTACCAGTGCAACTGCCGCACCAGTGCTCAGGGCATGGGGGGGAGGAAAGTGCAACTGCCAACACAGGCAGCTAAGTGAGAATTTCTAGATTGTAATTTTCCAAGTCCTTTGCTGGATCTTGCCATTAGTGATTTTAAAAAAGTTGCTTCTACTGACAAAAATGAAATAAATTGCTCATATGTTCTGCACTTAATTTTGTTCTCTTTAGAGTTGCTTAGGCATTTAATACATAGAAGGATGGGTATGGATGTTATTCTTCCTTCTGTTGAATCTTGGTGATATTACGATGCATCCCGTGTTCATAAAGAAACGTTGAGATTGGTTTTGTTTGCATTTTTTTCCAAAGTCAATATCATTCTATGAGAGATATAAGAAATGACCAAACCTCTTAGACATGTCCTAGACAGTTCTCATACCTGCTGTCTTTCCAGAGCTGTTGTACCTTGCATGCATTTACAAGTTAAAGAACAGGTTCTAGAATAAGTTCATTACCTTCTTGCATGTCATGGTAAAAGACACTGATGATTTCAGTAAGTTGAAAGGAATATTCAAAGCAGCATGAATCCTGTCCCATCCAGCAAAGACATACTGAGGCAAATCAGCAGCTCTGTTACCTCAGTTGACTTTCACCATGTTTTTCTTCCATTTAATTGATTTTATTCTGAAGTTATAAAACACTCTTTCAAATTCTCAACAGCCAGTATTCTCCAGCAAAATATAATGCAGAGACAAGAACATATTTTTTTCCTATATAATCTGCCACAAGCCAATTGTAGCATCTCCTCAGGTGCTGGATATTCTATTGTAAAAAAAGAATATTTTTTTCCCCACAAATCATAAAGTATTACCTTTTATAAATGAAAAATGGAAAAATTCTAGCAGCTAATGTAAGGCTTAGTGCAAAGATGTGTGAGGAAATTCTTGTTTTATTAGTTCCTCGCTTTTTATATGTTTTTCTTTCAATTTATTTTTTCTAGTTTGCTGATCTTTTTACCTTTTCAATTTTTCTTCCTATCACCTGATCACTGATTTAGCAGTGTCTTAGGATCTACTCTGTGTGGTAAATAAAAGGTAGATACATTGTATGCCTGTAGAGTTTTGACTGTCAGTATGTCAGATTTCAGGCTGAATATTGATAATATATAGTGCTTTGTTTCAAATCTGCTCTTAAACAAAGGGTTATATCCCTCCTCTGCCTCTGCAATAGACCATGACAAATATATCTATCCTAATTCAAGCAGCTATAAAGCATTCTGCCATCTACTCCTTCAATGGTTTTGGGCCCTCCCTTCTGTTTCCCATACTATTGCTCTTTATTTTACAGCCTTCTTTCTTAGGGTCCTACGTTTTTCATTTCTACTGATAAAATTGGGGAATACTTATTATAATTTATTACATTATAATCACAGTGCCTATATATATATAATTTGATAAAGACCATAAAATCTCTCAGAACCGAACCTCTAGTGGCTTCTGCATGTTCCAAGAAAAATTACTACTGTCAAAATGGCATTTTAATGTAAGAAATAGGAGAAAATAACAGTGACCATATAAAAAATATAGGTTTTTTAATCCTCATAGATTCTTCCTCTTCTAATTATGACATAGTTGATGTGGAGAAGATAAGGAATACTGCAGATGATAAATAGAAGAATTATTTGTTATTCTTTGCTGTTACAGAGTAACATCATAAAATCTTTAAAATGTTTATACTGTCTTTCATACCATCAGCTTTGCCTCTGAAATCTATGCTCATAGAATCATAGAATAGCAGGTTAGAAGGGACCACAAGGATCATCTGGTCCAATAATTCTTGGCAAAAGCACAGTCTAGACAAGATGGCCCAGTACCTTGTCCAGCTGAATCTTAAAAGCATCCAATGTTGGGGAATCCATCACTTCCCTGGGGACATTATTCCAATGAATGATTGTCCTCATAATGAAAAATTTTCCACTTGTGCCCAACCAGAATCTTCCCAAAAGTAAGTCGTACCCATTACCCCTCATCTTTTCCACGTGACTGCTTGTAAAATAGGAGTCTCCAGCTTCTTTGTAGCCGCCCTTTAAATACTGAAATATGGTGATGAGGTTTTCGCTAAGCCTTTTTTTTCTCAAGGCCTTTATTCTCTCAGCCTTTCTTCATATGGCAGGATTCCCAGGCCTTTCATCATCTTTGTGGCCCTTCTCTGGACTCTCTCCAGTCTGTCCACATCTCTTTTGTATAGCAATGACCAAACTGAACACAGTATTCCAGGTGTGGCCTGGACAAGCACTGAGTGGAGTGGGATAATTACTGCTTTGTCTCTGCTGGTGAGAACCTTGCTAACGCAAGCCAGCATCCTGTTGTCCTACTTTGCTGCAGCAGCACACTGTTCACTCATATTGAGCTTGTCGTCTACCAGGACCCCCAGGTCCCCTTCCACAGAGCTGCTCCCCAACTGGGTAGATGTCAGCCTGTGCTGCATCCCTGGATTATGTTTTCCAAGGTGCAAAACCTGATCTTTTTCCTTGTTGAACTTTGTAAGAATCTTGTTAGCCCACTCTTCCAGCCTATCCAGGTCATCCTGCAAGGTGGGTCTACCCTCCGAAGTGTCTACTTCCCCACTCAGTTTGGTATCATCGGTAAACTTCATCAGGGTACACTTGATCCCATAATCCAGATCACTTATGAAGATGTTAAACAGTGTTGGGTCCAATATTGATCCCTGGGATACTCCACTCATGCCAGGTTACCAGTTCCTTCTTTTACTAGCTAACCATTCTTCCCTGAAATCAAAGTCTTCCAAGTGACTGAGCTCTGAACCTGTTCTTGTTAGACACAATGTAACATTTGTAATGTTCTCAGCCTTACCTCAGCTTACTTGCCCTTTCCTCTAATACATGCTATATAACTGTTCCAGAACTATCCAGTCATGCATACCTATTTAGTAAATGATGTCTGGTATTATGCATAACAGCGAAGAAGAATTCCCTACAAAATAGTTTCCTTCAAAGTCTTTTAATGTTTGTGGGACTGGTTTTTTTTTTGTTTTGTTTTTTGTTTTGTTTTGGTTTGTTTGTTTGTTTGTTTTCATTAAAGAAATATATTGGATATTTATTATCTTCAGAATGGCTGCATACACTGACACTTAAGCATATATCAGCTGTTAACTGAGGAATGATAGGAAATAAACCACTTTGGCTTTTCACTGTAGAACTACGCACTGTCTGCATGTTTCTTCCTTCTCTGCTACAAGGTGAAGAGATGGACCCATAGTCTGTCACATTTTAGTGATTTCTGTGTTCTTCCTTTTGGTACCATTACCTTTCACAGACTGTATTTATTGGTCAGCTCTTTTCCCCTCTCCTGATCTCTTTAGATAACTTAATTACATATATCATCATACCTAAATAAGCCTGACACCTCCATTTCAAGCGACAATACATTTTGATCAGAAATCATAGTATGTCATAGATGAATAGATAAATCTAGATTTTTTTAGATTACTCAGGCTGCATTTGCAAATGCAAGTAATACTGCAATACTAAAAAGGAGCTTGAAATATTTCTTCAACCTGGCTCTAACACACTGAGTTATTACATAAATCTGTTCCTGCACCTTGGATACAGTGAAGAAATGGGGATCTATGACTGTCTCCACCCTGAGGTAAATGCCTGGTATTAAATGGCAATCATGTTATTTCCTGTTCTGAGCACAGCAACCCAAGTTTAACAAGCAAAGTAATGGACCTCATACTATGACTCCTGTTGAACCTAACCAATTCTTCTAAAACTCTTTTCATTCCACCTGCAGTCTTACAATGTAGAAATGAACAGAAAAAGTTCTAGAGAAAAAACAGTGTAAGTGGGAGATGTTACTGCAAATACACAGCTATAGTGTCAGAAAAGAGATAAAGGAAGTTTGATGTCCTGTAGCCTGGGTCTTACACTATGTAGGTTCTTTAACAGCTCAAAAGTAAAGAACTCATTTTCTATCCCCTCTGTCAACTGAGGTATTAGCAAGGTCTTCTTTGTACAGAAAGTGTCAGAACACCTGGGGATGTAGGATGTATCAAATTTGGTTCAATTTGCCCAGTGTTGTAGTGGTTTCACTCCAGCCAGCAACTAAGCACTCACGCAGCTGCTTACTCACTCTCCTGCCCTCAGTGAGATGGGGAAGAGAATAAGAACAGCAAAAATGAGAAAAATCATGGGTGGAGATAAAGATAGTTTAATAAGTGAAAGAAAGAGAAAAAGACCCAAACCAAACAACAGGTGATGCAAATGCAACTGCTTCCCACAAGCAGAGTAATGTCCAGTCAGTATCCGAGCAGTAGCCACTTTGGAAGACAATCCCCCTCTCGGTTCCTTTCTTCTCCTACCCCCATTTTTTTTTTCTGAGCATGATTTTATATGGTATGTAATATCCCCTTGGCCAATTTGAGCCAGTTGTTCCAGCTGTGTCCCCTCCCAAGTTCTTGCCAATTCCCAGCCTATTTGCTTGGGGGTGCACAGTGGGGAAAGCAGAATGATTAAAAAAAAAAAAAAAAAGCCTTGAGGCTGTGAAGGCACTGTTTAGCAAAACCCAAACATTGTTTTGTTATCAACACTGTTTTAGGCACAAATCCAAAACACGGCAACATATGAGCGCTATGAAGAAAGCTGATTCCATCCTGGCCAGACCCAGAACAGAAGGGTACAGAATTTCTTATAAATGTGTTTGCAATTATGTAAGCTTTAGTGGTTTCCAGGACAGCCAAGCTAAGGAAGGTATTATCTACGTGAACCTTGATACTGTTCCTACAGAAACCTGTGCTTGCCCTCACTGGGACCTTAAGATTCTATTACATCAGTAGCATCAGGTTAAATTCGTAATTAGAAAAGCATCTTTTTTTTTTTTTTTTTTTAAAAAGGTCACTCTTCCCACCTTATGTTTTTTCCTATGTGTTTTTGTGGGTTTTATTTGCTTGGGTTTTTTCAACTTGAATTTTGTCTTTTTCTCAAAACAGTAATAACATGTGGCAAAGTTTGCTCCATAGTACTTTGGCATAGTGCTTTTGCTGATTGTGTCTTTTCATGAAATAGCTTACAAGTGAAAAGTTGTCACAACATCACATATGGCGACAGTCCTGCCAGCATATTGAAATCAAGAGGAACTTCAAATTAAGTCTATGGCAAACTTGTCCGGACTTTTTTCTCCTTCAGACTATAATAAGAATGTTAGCTAACTACTTAAAAAAAAGAAAGCAGAATTGCAGTCAGATTATGTTTACTACAACAAACACATCCCAGATGTTGCAGAAAACTGCCATTTTTCAGCAGGAGTTCTCATAAAACAGCAGCAGGTGTTGCATTCCTCAGGACTTGGGAAGTCCAATAAACTTTGTGACAGAAACAGGATATTCCATATTAGAATCCTGAAATGAACCTGCTTGTATCTCCAGTTTCATTAAGCAAACAAACAAACAATATCACCCATAAATAAGAAATCAAATATTTCAAAGTGTTAACAAACAATGGAAAATAAGAAATTGTTCCAGTTAAGAGCACTGTGATTCCTCATGCAGTTAGCTTACTTGTCCAGTTACATTTTTGGCTTTGCACTGGTGAGAACTAAATCAACACTACTGGGTTATTGAGATTCATCACCTAGGATGTGAATATGTTTTTAAAGATTCATACTTTTTATACAGAGAAGGTGGTATTGTGGAAAATTACATCTTGCTCTGCTAATTATTCTAGGACTTGCTCTTTAACATCCTACTATTTGTTTTGTCCACAAAAAATGGAAATTTTCCAGAAGGTTAGGAACATTTCCAGAGCAAGAGCAAAGCTTAGATAATCATAACTGTTTGTAGCTTTTTGGAGGTCTTTAGGATCTGGAAGAAAAACAGAATGCTGATATCAAACACTGAATAACATTTTAAGCTTTTGTAGAGGTATCAAAAATATGTGATTATATGGATTTGATTTTATCATTCCATCTGCTAGTGAATCTTTTAAGTAAAACATTCACAGTTGTCAGAATTCCTAGTAAAATTAATTTCTAATTTTAAATAAATGCTTACAAGAGCAGAACAGAAAACTGCACTTCTGCTTATGCTGGCTGATTAGAATTTCTAGTTTCTTTATATATCTGCAGGTATGTCTATTTAAATTAACATTCCTTGGCAGAGGCTTTGCTTTATCATTATTTCTCATCTTATAAATAGCTACAAGCTATTATGCCAGAGTACTAGCACTATCACACCTGATGTTCATCCATTCCAAAAACCTTTTTATTATAGCAAGGTGCGAGTCAAAGGACATAATACATGTATTAAAGGTATGTGCTGGCACAATACTACAAAGTAAATTGTTATTGATTCATCTTCTTTAGGGAAACAGATCTTGACAGTGCTGAGGCCAGACATAAAGAGATGTAGCTCTAAATACAAGGGGTAAAGTTGAAAAAATTTACATTTAAATTAAAAAAAAGTGGCTGCTAGAAATCAATAATAATAATCAAGGGATTTAGCTTTGGAAACATCATGACACTAAAAAAAAACTTATTCAGATTTACAGTTGTTGCCCTCTAGGTATAGGGAGAAATCAAGGACAAAATTGTTGGTTTTTACATTGCTGTTTCTATTAAATAAGTGCAGATAATACTTGAATGTTAAGTATAGTTATTTTAAAGTCTTTCATATATGCAATATATGTCAAAGTGTATGATTACATGTCTTTATCTGTCTTTGAACTTCATTTGTGCTGAACAGTCTCACCTGTGTTGTCGCTAATTTAATCTGTATCTCACATTTTGTTGGTAGAATGACAATTTTATGTTATCTCCCAATTATTATGCTAAAAAATGCTCCAGTGAACAGTCAATAGTTAAGCAGGCAATGAAGCTGAAAATGTAGCTATGTAGAATTCTACTCAGAATCTCAGAATAGTATTTTCCCATCTGATTTCTGTTCTATATGTGAATTATAGTGTCCATAAGTATAATGTCTCTCATATCCTGTGGATATTGTACAAAACATGGTAGTAAGAGACACTCACCAGGAGCCTACACAGCTGTGGGAAAGCAATGAAGGCTACCACAGAATATGTGGACACAGCAAAAAAGACTGAGGAACCCTTAGGTGTTGAATTAAAAATATATTTATGAATGTTTATAGAACATAAAGATGAAAACCTCTGATAGCAGAAATTCAATAAACTGACTTCTGTGTAGCTCACTATCTTTCCCTCCTCAGCTTTTGACCTCAAATTGAATCAAGAAGATTCATGCTTTATTGAGATGACAAAAGTTCAGATTAGAGACTCATATTTTCATTTGGCTCCTGGACAGTAAGCTGAAGTGCCAATGTGACTCTTGCAGTCCTCTCAGAAACTAAGTAAAAGCATTCCTAGACCTAAGGAGTCTCTCCCTCTCTATCTCTCTTCTGTGCTCCCATCCTCTTCCCCCCACACCAAGTCTCTGAAGATAGATAACTTTACTTTAGACTCCCTCTTACCTCCTGAATATATTCTGGAAAAAGGGTAATTCCATAACCTAACATTCGATGTGGAAAAATACAAAGCTTTTTTAGGTCCTGTTCCCAGTGTTTGTTTGGTGAACCTATTGAATACCCTTGTTACTAAGGTCCTACACTGGGACTAAGGAAGCTTCAAGTATCTTATCTTCTTCCACAAGCCACTTGTTATGGAAAATTATTATAATTATATAAATGTATTTTATTAGCTTCACAGAATCTCAGTTTGCAACCTGCACTGGAAATATTATTTACCTTTCCCAGATCAATATTCTGCAAAGTTATTCATTAATGTTTACAGAGACTTCAGCTATGGGCTGTTTAGAAGCCTTAGAATTATTTATCAGATAGGCAGACATACAATAGTTGTTAGGCACTTGTAACTTTCTTAGCCTGTTAAGTTGTGAAGATCAGTTTTGAAGACACTTGGAAAAGTTGCCATGTCTTTCTATAATGTTTTTTTACATAAATGAATTCATGTCTTGGAAAGGCTAAGTGACCTGTCTGGAAAAGATATCCTGTGGGAAATAGCAGAATGGTGGACTTTAGTAGGTTGAGTAGCTGGGGAGAGAATGGAGAATAGGAATGAGAAGAGGGACAGTAAGTAGCGGAATTAAACTCAGAAATGTTTGTGTATTCATCTCAACAGTTTAACCTGAATCTCAGAGTAAAGGCTTTACCAGAGGTTTGTTTTTTTCTTCTCTAGAGTCTTTGTCTCTCAGTAACAAAGTGTACTTTCTGTATCAGAAAGTCTTTGTTTTTCCTCTGCCTATGTTTACAGTTGAGCCACTGTTTCAATTTGTATATGCACCATATGTTGTAAAAGATTGCTCACTCTAGGTCTAATCAAACTCTGGCATGGGTACCAGAAGCAAAGCAGAAGAAATTTGTAGCTAATGTGGGATTTCTTCCCTACTCTATAATGCATAGTATAGCTACAGTATAAATCTGCCAACTGAACAAAATACATGTATGTACTGGGATCTAGTGTCCCTGTTAATTCTTCTGTAAATCTCATAACAAGGATGTCATCAGTTTCTCAGTATCTGATTTAGTAACTATCGTTAGTTGCCAAAAAGGTATGGCTAAATGAAATAACAATATCTTGTTCTTTTTCTGTAATTTTTGGCAATAATTCTCAGAGTTCTTTAAACAAACAAACACACAAACCAACCAATCAAACAAACAAACCACCTAGCTCTTATTATCCTCATTTATTTTAAACTGGGACACAGAGAGGGGCAAATTTTCTTGTTTGAGAGCATTGACAGTTGAGGTCTGGTGACTCAGACTGCAGTACATGAAAAAAATTACTACTCATTGCTCCTGCTTTTTTCTTGTCTATAGATTACAATGTCTCCAGCAGTCATCAGAAGAGAAAGGGTGCCCATATTTCAGTTACACTATACTGAGCCAAAGGACTTTACCCTAATCTATTAATTAATGAAGATGCTAGACTCTTTTTACTAATGTGTGGGTATACCACCTACTTTGCTGAAGAGAAATAACTTCTAGTGAAAGGAAAATAAGACAATAGAAGGAAGTATCTGCTTTGTCTGCAGAGTCATACCTAGAATTTTTCCAGAACTGCCCATCAATGTCCTACATTACTGAGTCAGGAAAAGGATGTGAGTCCCCTACTGCATTATCCAGTATGACATACTTCCTCAGTTACTGAGATTTAAACACAGTATAAGAAAGCATTCTGGGGCAGAATTTGACCCTTTATTTTTGAAGTTCCTCATTGTCGCAAAACATCACCTGTAGGGAAGACACCTCTGTGTCTCAGGTTTGTTTTCGTATTTACCTTGAAAGGCACTCTTGCATTTTAAGTTCTGAATGTAACAACTTCCTTCGCACCAGGATCACAGAATCACAGCATGGTTAGGGTTGGAAGGGACCTCTGGAGATCACCTAGTCCAACCCACCTGCTGAAGCAGGTACACCTAAAGTAGATTGCACAGGAATGTGTCCAGGCGGGTTTTGAATGTCTCCAGAGAAGGAGAATCCACAACCTCTCTGGGCAGCCTGTTCCAGTGCTCTGGCATCCTCAAATAAAGAAGTTTCTCCTCATATTGAGATGGAACCTCCTATGCTTTAGTCTGTGCCCATTGCCCCTCATCCTATTGCTGGGCACCACTGAAAGGAGTTTGGTCCCATCCTCTTGACATCCACCCTTGAGATATTTATAAAAATTTATGAGATCCCCTGTCAGCCTTCTCTTCTCCAGCCTGAACAGGCCCACTGCCCTCAGTCTCTTCATAAGAAAGGTGCTCTAGGCCCCTAATTGTCTTCATAGCCTGCTGCTGGACTCCCTCCTGTAACTCCTTGTTCTTCTTAACCTGAGGAGCCCAGAACTGGATGCAGTACTCCAGACACAGCCTCACCAGGGCAGAGTAGAGGGGGAGGATAACCTCCCTCAACCTGCTGGTCACACTTTTCTTAATGCACCCCAGGATACCTTTGGCCTTCTTGGCCACAGGGGCACATTGTTGACTATTGGTCAAACTGTTGTCGACCAGAACTCCCAAGTCCTTCTCTGCAACGCTGCTTTCCAGCAGTTCCAGCCCTAGCCTGTACTGGTGCCTGTGGCTATTCCTCCCCAGGTGTAGGACCCTGTTCTTGCCCTTGTTGAACTTCATTAGATTCTTCTCTGCCCAGTCCTCCAGCCTGTGCAGGAAGTGGATAAAACTCCAATTCAGTTCTAAATTTCATAAATACCTGCATTATAGTTTTCCTTTATATTTTCACTTTCTATCTTAGTGGCTTGACTATTCTTTAGGATTAAATTTTAAGGTGTAAAGTCTTTGGCTATACTTTAATGTCTATTGTATTAATTTTATTTTTAGCTACACAGGCTCAAGAAATGATATATCAAAATCACAATGAAAAATTCAGAAGTGGAGCTTGTGAAACATGCTATCAGGTTTCATCAGAGGCTTGGATATTATCTTAATTGGCACAGCTTTAATATCATTAAGAGTTTTGCGTATGCTTCAGCTGGTCTTCACACAGATTAGAACCAATATCAATATCCATCTGTCAAGTGCGTGCAGCACATGTGGTACCACAGAACCTTAAAATAAGTCAGGTATGGTTTATAAAATGCGATTCACAGGATCATATTCAGACCACTGTAGTGTGCAATAGAATAAGAAGTCTGGGGTATTTGCTTACCTTGATTTCCCTTCTAATTAAAAACAGGCCTGTGTGAAAACCTTGAACTGGATACCTCCTTTTGCAAAAACTTGTGAATGCAAATTCAAGCTTCTCAGGAGTGCCCCTATCTATATTAATCCTACATTTAAATAATTTCAAAGTTATGAGAATTTTACTGTATTACATCTGTGCATATTTTGCTTTGCACTGTGTATACAGACAATTAAATGAAACATAGTGGTTTATAGACAGAGTCACAGCACACCTATGTGAATTTAAGTATGTATGTGTATATATAGGACAAAAATATGCAAATTACTATGTTTTCACAATTGTGTACTGACTTCTAAAACCCAGCTTTAAAAACTAAAAAAATCTTAATTCCTTTAGTGAGAGCAGATGGAAGAGTCACATAGGAGTATAGAGAGCTTGGCAAGTTTCAAGAATTTGTTAACTTCAGTAGTTTTCATTTGGAATCATAAGATAGCAGTTGTGTCAAAATGATACTTGCTATCTAGCTTTTACCACAATCTCTTTGCTATGTTGCAGTTATACTCTTTTTAGTGGAAATAGGGAAAGTTTGTGATAAGAGGAAGCAAAAAAAATTGAAAGAAATGAGGTTATACATTAGGTTTTCAATTTCTAAATTAATATATGGGGAAAACAAAAACAAAACCAACAAAAACAAAACAAAAACAACCCAAGAAAAGTTGGAAAAGATTTATCCAAAGATTGACATGATAAGAAAGAATAAATTGTTTTCTTTTCACGTCATATTTCACAGAATATTGATCAAATTGAGTAGTGTATTGTACTATGGAAAGAACACACACATCTTGTATCCTGGAAAACAAAAGTTTAAGAGGAACTGTGGATCACTAATGGTCTGTTTCAGTTTTGGAGCAGTTCATACCTTTGTTTTTGGAAAGATGTTTAACGTCTGTCCTTTTCAGGCATAATGCATCATTTGAATAAAAGAAAAAGAAGCGATGTTTCTATTTCGTTTTGGTCTGGTTTTAAAATGTTAGTCTTATTGAGAAGTAAGTATGTTGGTTTAATGGAAAGCTCCCACCCACATAAAATATTTGAGTTTAAAGCCAAAATCTTAGCTGTAAAACTGTGTGAATAGGAATGAACAACTGCTTTGCAAAACAGTCTTTCTTTTCTAAGAGAAGAAAACCCCAAAAAACTGCATTCTGAACATAATAAGATAAAGGGCATGTGCAATACCTGATTTAGGAATTTCAAAGAAGATTCATCACAATTTTCCTTTCTATTTTTGGGTGTAATGGGAGATTTCAGGAATGACCTAGGATCAAGAATGAAGTTGAATTGCGCTACCATATAAAGGCTTAGAGGATTACACATTCATAATTCCTTCAACAGGTGTTATACAGAGCTGCTCTGTACAACAGAGAGTGATCTTAACAACAAGTTGTGACTAAATCTCTAGTTAAGTAAACCCCTACATAAGCTAAAGATGCATCTACACTAAAGTGAAGTAGTAGCTCTAGTACTGCATACAAGGTGATTCTGAACTCTGCCAGCTATGACAATACCGGTTTACTTTCAGCAGTTGTCCGGGGTCATTGCGGGGAGCAATGAGAGGAAGTCGTCTGAGTCAGGTGACCATGAATTGACCAATTGGAGTATTCCATCCCATTCACGACTTCCTGGATATAAAGTGTGGAGACCAGAAGGACTCTCTCTCTCTCTTCTGCTGGGTCTTCTGCTGCTTCACTTCGCTTCTTCATATCTGCTTCTTTTCTGCCATCCGTCCAAGCTGAGACCTCCTGACAGACTGAATCTAGTTCTGGTTGGCTGCAGGATCCTGCCGGACTAGCTGCTGGGAATTGCAAGACTGGTTCTATAATATTTGTTCTGCTTTATTTTTCTCTATGTTTGTTTAGTAGCATTAGTAAAACGTTTTCAAATTTTCCAACTCTCTTCTCTCTGTCCTTCTTTTCCTTTTCTCTCAAAATCTCCTGTCCTTAGTGAAAAGGGGGAGGAGGGGGGGGAAAGGGGGAAGAGGTTTAAGGAAAATACATCTGCTGCGGTTTTTGATTGTCTCCCTGCAATCAAACCACGACAGATAATTGGTGGAGAATGCGGGCAAAACTGGGGCTCAAGAAATAGTTAATATTTTGGCACTAAAAAGGGGTGGGGCCACCCACGCCTGGCACGTTTCTCTTTGTCTGGCAGCCACGTGTTGTGCTCAGTGTTGCGCAGCGCAGCCACGAGGTGGCGCTGCCTGCCATTTTTTTTTGTACGTGGCTCGGTTCGGCGGGGCCACGTGTGAGCTAAGGTTGGTGTGGCGTGAAATTTGGAGATGTTTTGGCTTTTAAAACTGGTCAGACGTACCTTTCCATTTTCTTGGCACGGTGCCAACTCATAGAGTTATAAGACTTGCAGGTCTGGGATGTTATTTAGTGGTATTAAGGCAGAAGTGAATTACATTGGTTTGAAAATGCTGTGGTATAATTTCTATCAGCTATTTTCTACATTGTGGACCGCTATACGCTATTTATGTTGGGTGTTTCATGGGAATAGAATCTTATCTTATATAACAACAAAGAACTGGACAATGCTTATGATTGTACTGTGTGGTTTGGCATTGGCTTACTTTATTATATTGCAACCGATAATGAGTTTCTATTCGTTTCTGCTTTACTTTGAGGAACCTCTGAGAGAGATAAAATCCAGCTAAGTGTTTGCTAAATGGGCTAGCGAATCTTTAGAAAGGTTGACTAACCATACTTTTGCCTTCTCGTTGGAGCAGACTACCGACATTTTTGAGTGCTTTGAATATCTGTGGAGTTTTGGTAGAACTGTAACAGTGTTCTCTGCTGTGATGAATGTGCTAGTATTAATACTAGTGTTAAAAGAAATTAGATTAAATCAGAGGTTTGTGTCTCTTTCGAGCAATGAGGGCTGCACGGTGTCTGTTGAAGCTGGAAGGGCAGCTGAAGCTGCAGCTGCCATCCCCCCAGTCGCAGACACCACAGCTACACAGGCTCAAGCTTCTTCCTTGACTGCGGATGATGTCGCTTGTCCAAAGGCTAAAAGGGCCCCTTCTTCCTCAAAAAGGGGGCATGGTTGCTGTTGTAACAATAACAACCCCTGTGATGATGGCGAGCCCATATCAGCATCGGTTGCCGGTTGTAAGAAAGTCACTAGAAAGGCTACGTGTACTGCAGATGATGGCAACAGGCCAGACTCATCCCAAGGGGCATCATCAAGGCAGGAAGTGACCACTACTCAGTCCTTTTCTCCAGGTGAGCTGAAAGATCTGCAAAAAGACTATAGCTGTTGTGATGGCAAGAATATTGTAACCTGGATGCTCCAATGCTGGGATAATGGGGCAGAAACGATAGAACTGGAGGGCGGAGAAGCAAAACAGCTGGGATCTCTGTCAAAGGATTCCACCCTTGATAGGGCAATTGCAAGTGAGCACAACTCCGCTACCCTCTGGACCCGACTCCTGACAGCTATGAAAACAAGATTTCGTCACAAGGATGATTGTCAATGCACATCAGGGAAATGGAATACTATGGAGAGAGGTATCCAGTTCCTGAGAGAATTAGCTGTGCGAGAGATCATCTATTTTGGGCCAAACAGCCAAGAGGGGATAGATCCAGATAGAATCGAGTGTACACGATCTATGTGGCACAGATGAGTACAAAGTGCACCACATGCATATGCTAAGTCATTGGTAGGAATGGTCTTGTCAACTGGTGGTAGACAAAGTGTTTCTGACATGATTGAGCAGCTCCGGGAATTTGAAGACAGCCTTGCTGGTTCTCTATGGGCTTGTGTCTCTGCTGTGGAGAAAATGTGTGAAAAATCTGATGACTGGTTTGAAAAGCTGTTGCAAGAAATCAAAGCACTCAGAGAAGACACACATGATTCACGACTTGTATGAACCAATGTTGCAGCTATTAGGAGAAGGCGTTTCCAATCTCCGGAGAGAGAACAGAGGCAGACCACCACCAGAAGCTCCCTACGTGAGCAGGGAGAAGATATGAATAAATGGCATAAAGGACCTACTTCAGAACTTCGAGAACGAGTAGGTGAGTTAAAAGGGAAAAACTCCTAGGAAAAGGGCTGCCCCAGTTTACAGAAGGGACAGAAGAGACTCTAATGCTCTTGAAGGAACCTCTAATTCACACTCAGAGACTGTGCAAGACAGAGATTAGAGGTGCCCTGCCTCCAGCCAGGCAGAGGAAAGGGATAACGGAGTTTATTGGACTGTACAGATACAATGGCCTGGAACAACACACCCCCAGGAGTACAAGACTTTGGTGGACACTGATGCTCAGTGCACGATAATTCCTTCAAACTATAAAGGAACACAATCCATCAATATTTTTGGAGTGACTGAGGGATCCCAGGAACTGACTGTTGTAGAGGCTGAAATGAGCCTAACTGGAAAAAACTGGCAAAAGCATCCCATTGTGACTGGTCCAGATGCTCCGTGCATCTTTGGCATAGACTACCTCAGGAGAGGGTATTTTAAGGACCCAAAAGGGTATAGGTGGGCATCTGGTATAGCATCTGTGGACACTGAGAAAATTGAACAGCTGTCTGATTTGCCTGGTCTTTCAGACGACCCTTCTGTTGTAGGACTGCTGGTTGTTGATGATCAGCAGGTGCCAATTGCTACCACGACGGTGCATCATCGACAATATCACACCAACCGGGACTCTTTGATTCCTACTCAGAAATTGATTCGTCAACTAGAAAGCCAGGGTGTGATCAGTAAGACTCGCTCACCTTTTAATAGCCCAGTCTGGCCAGTGCGTAAGTCTAGTGATGAGTGGAGACTACCTGTAGACTATCGTGGCCTCAATGAGGTTACACCACCATTGAGTGCTGCTGTGCCTGATATGCTAGAACTGCAATTTGAACTGGAGTCAAAGGCAGCTAAGTGGTATGCCACCATTGACATTGCTAATGCATTTTTCTCTATCCCTTTAGCAGCAGAATGCAGGTTGCAGTTTGCTTTCACCTGGAGGGGCATCCAGTACACGTGGAATCGCTTGCCCCAGGGGTGGAAACACAGTCCTACCATCTGCCATGGACTGATCCAAACCACGCTGGAAGAAGGTAACGCTCCAGAACACTTGCAGTATGTTGATGACATCATCGTATGGGGCGACACAGACAAAGAAGTCTTTGAGAAAGGTGAGAGAATAATTTGTATTCTTTTGGATGCTGGTTTTGCCATAAAACGTAGTAAGGTCAAGGGATCTGCACAGGAGATCCAGTTTTTAGGAGTAAAATGGCAAGATGGTCGGCGTCAGATCCCAATGGCGGTGATCAACAAAATTTCAGCTATGTCTCCACCTGCTAATAAGAAGGAGACACAGACTTTCTTGGGTGTTGTAGGTTTTTGGAGAATGCATATTCCCGACTACAGCCAGATTGTGAGCCCTCTCTATTGAGTGACTCATAAAAAGTGAGTGGGGACCAGAACGACAAGCCTTTGAACAAATTAAGCGTGAGATAACTCATGCGGTAGCCCTTGGCCCAGTTTGGACTGGACTAGATGTTAAAGATGTGCTCTACACTGCAGCTGGAGATAATGGTCCTACCTGGAGCCTCTGGCAGAAGGCACCAGGAGAAACACGAGGTCGACCCTTAGACTTTTGGAGTTGAGGATACAAAGGATTGGAGGCCAATTATACTCCAACAGAAAAGGAAATACTTGCAGCTTATGAGGGAGTCCAAGTCGCTTCAGAAGTGATTGGTACTGAAGCACAGCTCCTCCTGGCACCTTTACTGCTGGTGCTGAGCTGGATGTTTAAAGGGAAGGTTCCCTCTACGCATCATGCACCCAATGCTACATGGAGTAAATGGATTTCATTGATCACGCAATGAGCTTGAATTGGGAGTCCCAATCGCCCAGGGATCTTAGAAGTGATTACGGACTGGCCAGAAATAAAGACTTTGGGATGTCCCCAGAGGAGGAGGAAGTAACACGTGCTGAAGAAGCACTACCGTATAATACCCTTTCAGGTACTGAAAAGCAGTATGCCCTGTTCACAGATGGATCCTGCCACCTTGTAGGTAAACATCGAAGGTGGAAAGCTGCTGTGTGGAGTCCCATACAACGAGAGACAGAAGCCACTGAAGGACAGGGTGAATCTAGTCAATTTGCAGAAGTGAAAGCAATCCAGCTGGCCTTGGACATTGCTGAACGAGAAAAGTAGCCAATACTTTATCTTTATACTGACTCATGGATAGTGGCAAATGCCTTCACAGAATCACAGAATCACAGAATGTTAGGGATTGGAAGGGACCTCGAAAGATCATCTAGTCCAATCCCCCTGCCAGAGCAGGAACACCCAGATGAGGTTACACAGGAAGGCGTCCAGGCGGGTTTTGAATGTCTCCAGAGAAGGAGAATCTACAACCCCCCTGGGCAGCCTGTTCCAGTGTTCCGTCACCCTCACTGAGAAGAAGTTTCTTCTCAAATTTAAGTGGAACCTCTTGTGTTCCAGCTTGAACCCATTACCCCTTGTCTTACTGTTGGTTGTCACCAAGAAGAGCCTGGCTCCATCCTCGTGACACCCAACCTTTATGTATTTATAAACATTGATGAGGTCACCCCTCAGTCTCCTCTTCTCCAAGCTAAAGAGACCCAGCTCCCTTAGCTTTTCCTCATAAGGGAGATGCTCCACTCCCTTAATCATCTTTGTGGCCCTGCGCTGGACTCTCTCCAGCAGTTCCCTGTCCTTCTTGAACTGAGGGGCCCAGAACTGGACACAATATTCCAGATGAGGTCTCACCAGGGCAGAGTAGAGGGGAAGGAGAACCTCTCTCGACCTACTAACCACCCCCCTTCTAATACACCCCAGGATGCCATTGGCCTTCTTGGCCACAAGGGCACAGTGCTGGCTCATGGTCATCCTGCTGTCCACCAGGACCCCCAGGTCCCTTTCCCCTACACTGCTCTCTAATAGGTCATTCCCCAACCTATACTGGAACCTGGGGTTGTTCCTGCCCAGATGCAAGACTCTACATTTTCCCTTGTGGGGGTTGCTACAGCAATGGAAGAAAAACAACTGGCAACGCAGAGGTAAACCCATTTGGGCCGCCACACTGTGGCAAGACATTGCTACTTGGCGAGAAAGCCTGATTGTGAGACTTCATCATGTAGATGCTCATGTGCCTAAAAGTCGAGCCACCGAGGAACATCGAAACAACCAACAAGCGGATCAAGCTGCTAAGATTCAAGTAGCTGAAGTGGATTTGGACTGACAACATAAAGGTGAACTCTTCTTAGCAAAGTGGGCCCATGATGCTTCAGGGCATCAAGGTAGGGATGCAACCTATAAATGGGCTCGTGATCGAGGGGTGGACTTAACTATGGACACTGTTTCACAGGTTATTCATGAATGTGACACTTGCACTGAAATCAAACAAGCTAAAAGGTTAAAGCCTGTATGGTATGGGGGGCAATGGTTAAAGTAGAAGTATGGAGAGGCTTGGCAGATTGATTATATTACACTTCCACAAACTTGTCAGGGTAAGCAGTATGTGCTTACAATGGTAGAAGCAACCACTGGATGGTTGGAAACATATGCTGTACCCCATGCTACAGCCCGAAATATGATCTTGGGCCTTGAAAAGCAAGTCCTTTTGTGACATGGTACGCCAGAAAGAATTGAATCTGACAGTGGTACTCATTTCAAAAACAGTCTTATAGACAACTGGGCCAAAGAACATGGTATTGAATGGGCATATCACATTCCATATCCTGCACCGGCTTCTGGGAAAATTGAAAGGTACAATGGTTTGTTAAAGACTACACTAAAAGCACTGGGTGGTGGAACCTTTAAAAACTGGGATTCACATTTAGCAAAAGCCACTTGGTTGTTCAACATTAGAGGATCAACTAATCGAGCTGGGCCTGCACAATCAGAAATTCTACGTACTGTAGAAGGAGATAAAGTCCCTGTAGTACACATGAAAATTATGTTAGGAAAGGCAGTTTGGGTCACTCCTACCTCAGGCAAAGGCAAGCCCATTCGTGGGATTGTTTTTGCCCAAGGTCCTGGTAGCACCTGGTGGGTGATGCTTAAAGATGGAGAAGTTCGATGTGTACCTCAAGGGGATTTCATTTAGGTGAAAATAGTCAAGACTGAACTGCATTATATTGATTTCCATACTAACAGTGTCTAATAAGTGTCTTTCAGATCAAGACAGTGGTGATGGAACCAGAGCTAGTTTCTTCGATTGACACCTGACAACTTCTTTGAAGTTGATGTCTTTAACCCACAAACAGTGGTCATGAGATGTACTAGATGTGTGATAAGTGAACTTAAATGAGCTTTTCCAAAGGATGGTCCACGGACTAAGAGAATGATGAGCTACACCTGCGTATATATATGTATATAGCTGTTGTAATTAATTAGATCATATTGATAGATTGTATTAATTAGATTGTATTGATGAGGTTTAAATATGCTGTGTATGGTATGTTATAAGGGGTGGAATGTCCTGGGTCATTGTGGGGAGCAACGAGAGGAAGTGGTCTGAGTCAGGTGACCACGAATTGACCTAGGTGTTCCTGCTCTGGCAGGAGGATTGGACTAGATGATCTTTTGAGGTCCCTTCCAATCCCTAACTTTCTGTGATTCTGTGATTCTGTGAATTGGAGTATTCCATCCCATTCATGACTTCCTGGATATAAAAGGTGAAGACCAGAAGGACTCTCTCTCTCTTCTGCTGGGTCTTCTGCTGCTTCACTTCGCTTCTTCGTCTGTGCTTCTTTTCTGCTGTCCCTGCAAGCTGAGACCTCGTGACAGACTGAATCTAGTTCTGGTTGGCTGCAGGATCCTGTTGGACTAGCTGCTGGGAATTGCAAGACTGGTTCTATAATATTTGTTCTGCTTTATTTTTCTCTATGTTTATTTAGTAGCATTAGTAAAACGTTTTCAAATTTTCCAACTCTCTTCTCTCTGTCCTTCTTTTCCTTTTCTCTCAAAATCTCCTGTCCTTAGTGAAAAGGGGGAGGATAGGGAGGGGAAAGGGAGAAGGGGGAAGAGGTTTAAGGAAAATATATCTGCTGCGGTTTTTGATTGTCTCCCTGCGATCAAACCACGAGAGGAGTGTAGAGCTCAGAACCAAGTATGGAAAGAGAGTACAGAAAGGACTTAGAAGGTATCCTTGGTAAGGTTGGCGAGAGCTAAACCTGTACAGATGATGGATGATTTTTCACTGTTTTTCCTTAAAATTTCATCCCTTAGACAATTAAAGGAGTTCAAATAGAACTATGTTAAAGCAATATAAAAAGACAGAAAGTAAAGCCTGGTAAGTTTAATTTTCTTAAATATGCCCTGCATAGAATTTCATCCTTTAAAATATATCTCCTTTAACATATTACTTGCATATCAGCCTCATTTGAAGTCTGTCTCTAAGCTACATATGTTATAGATCTCTGGATTTGACTAAAAATGTGGCACATTTATTTCACATTTCCTTTTCAAAGTATGGTTTTGAGATAGTGGACTTAGGCACAAAGACTAAATGTAAGATAATAAATTAACACCTGATGTAGTGTTGTTGATTTCAGGAGTAATTCTGGCATGGTTGTTTGGAAATATATTTTTCAAAGGTTTCATTATCTCATAGTAATTTTTCATTTCACTAGGGAAACCAAAGACATGCAAAAGGACCAGGAAAAGGAATCAGAAACACTTAAGAGCACTTGTGTTAGTAATTTCTTCTGTACCCAAAGAGAACTTAAAGCCTATTATTTAGCTTTCTGCAGAAAAGAAAGAAAGAAAGAAGACTCAGTAAAGTGAATAATACATCAATTGCTAAGATACAAAAAAAAATCCTAAGATTTTTTCTATCCTTTTTAAAATAACAAAGTTGAGTCATCAGTAGATTAGAGCATTTATTTGGCAAAGGCTAAACATATTACATTTATCAGATTCATCCTACTGAACTCAGTGATACTGTGGATACAAATATGTGAGGTTATTCAGAAAAGGTCAGTACATGTTCTCCTATGGAAAATAAAAAATCATTCCAAGGCCAGAACCAATTCAGTATCTACTGTTATGTGAAGCTGGTTTGTCCCTCTGTGACTTGTGAAGACATTCCTCAGGATTCAAATATATCATGATCTTCGAGCATCCAAGATCAGGCAGTGGGAGCTGTTGTTCCATGTATAATGGGACAATGTAGGTTTTCTTCTTGTTTGGGATGTTTCAGAAAACCTGATTAGAAAGTTTCTCATTTCTTAAGCCAAAGCTTCGTCTCTAATCTATAGGTACTTGAGAAAAATGGAAAAATATTGAAAAAAAAAAGTTATCAAATATTAACCTTTCCTGCATGTGAAGAGAAGCTCCTTGGAATGCCTTGCATACAATTCAGAGCTACAGTCACATGGTGTTATTAAAACTTAGGGCATAAATTGATCACTAGCTAGAACAAGGAAAAAATGTCATTGTTAAATGGGGGGTTGGGCAGGGGTGGAGATGGGATATGAGAAATATGTACTATGCAGTTTTTTCACTTGATGTATTTTCGTTCAATTTGTCATTTGAAGGCAGTCTCTGTTCCAAGCCCACCTTTGGCCAGGTAATAATAGATTAGAGTTCAAACAGGTCAAGTGATCTCTTCGTCTCAGCTTGCAGCACGATAAGTGTGTACTCAGGGACTGCTTTCTTTATTCATTCTGGTGATAAGAAAGGTTTTGCAGTAGTTAAAGGATTTCTAAGTCACTTGCTCTGACCTTTTCTTTTTCTTTTTTTTTTTTCCTTGCAGTATCATGTTACCTGTATTTCATTAATGAGTAGATCTTCTGCAAAATCTGTGTTTTAACAATCATTTGTTTCTACAACCTCAGACTGACTTTACTGCAGTGTGCTAGAGTGCAGAAGAGTGAACTGTCAGCAGCAACTGATTTATAAGAGTGATTTACCTTCTGGAGAGTGCAATTATGTTCATAGTTAAGAATTAATCAGGTGAGAGTATTATAGAATAATCACACTCTTGACTTTGGAAGGACAAACTAAATGGAGATTGTTCCACCGAGTCATCCCAGCAGATGGAGATCTCTTTTCTCTTTGACAGCTGGAAAAAAGAGAGAAAATGAGCAGTCTTGCAACCTTTCAGCTCACATAGGTGAAAATACACGAGAAAGGTGGAGCAAGAATAAAATACATTAGGAATTATGAAATTAAAATAAATCAGAAAAAAATTCCAGCTGAGATTTTATTAATTTGCTATTATGACATTGTGTACAGTTCTGTGAATATAAGAAAGGTTTTTCTCTGCTAACAAAAAGACTTTTAGATTTCAACCTTCTTGGTACGTGTCCTTTAACGGTGATGTTTTACTAAACTTCATGGCAGTTGGATCTTCATTTGAAGATGCCATGCTGTCTGAAAGTCTAAAGGCTAAAATATCAGATTTTCCAGATAGTTTTATGGGGCTCTATAGGATTTTTTTCTGAAGTATATTTTTCATTACATTTTGTTTGAGCTCACTGCGGCCCCTTCTAGGTAAAATCTTATCCTAGGCATTGCCAATCAGGTATGTCATACACAATCATATATATCATGTAAGGGATACTGACTATGAGGTACTTTCCACACAGTGAAAAGTCTCCTTTAGTTCCAATGGACCTTGATTAAAATTGTGAGGTTCATCATCTCCCAAAACATAGATTTGGTTCCAAGGAAAGTTTTTGATATTTCCTGGAAATCCCTCTAATTAATGTTGTGAAATCATCTGCTGGTGTTTGAATATCAATAATATGTTGTTAATGCTGTCAGAATTTTTGATAACATTACTTTTTTTCTCAGTACAGAGTGGAATTTGTAATGCTTATGAAACACCCCAAGACTGTGACTGGATAAACATTATCTTATGACTAAATGAAAGTTTTATAGAAACATTGAACTTCCCAAGGAAACTTAAGAATAATCTTCTAAATCAGCCTGGTGATCTGGCAATATCTGGTAATATTGCAGAATGCCCAGTTAAAACAATGTTTTCCTAACTGCTCTGGGAAACCAGAGGCTGAGGAGCTACCAATCCTTGTATCCAGGATAAAATGAAATACTCAAAAGTTACTTACGTTTCTAAGCATGTTGGTGCTATTATTTATCAATGCAGTTAAATAGGTGGTGGAGTTGTTCGCCTGAGGAGCATAGAACCTTATAGCTTTTGTTTTTATCCAATTTTATCTAGCCTATGTTCCTTTCTCATAATGTTGAGAAGGTGCTGGTTACTCTTCTGGCAGACAACGCCAGCCTTCTGGGTGATCTGCCTCTTCTGATCCCTGTACATGAAAAGGAGAAAGTAATGTACTTGCTGTTAATATTAGACCTGGGGCCATAGAGCTTGGGTTGCCCATAAAGTCCAGCTCCATTGCAGAGGCTGCATTTTGAGAGCTGGTTGTAGAGCTAGGGTGGTGTTGGTTCAGCCATGTTTAGAGCAGGTATGAATTCTAGAGTTGGCGGTTTGTGGGAGGGGGGATGGGGTGGTTTGTAGTGGGTTCTAGCTCACTTGTTGGTTTTAGAGAGGGTTCCAGGTCAGTATGTGGCCTTGGAGCAGGACTGGGTTCTGAGGTGGGCGGGAGGTCCTAGAATCTAGTTCAGGGTTACTCCTGTTTTGGCATCTCACAAGGATTTGTGGTACTTGCTGATGACAACAGTCCCCCTGGGTTTTTTTGTTTGTTATCGTCAGGTTTTTATGTTTCCTTGCACGCTCTTTTTCTTATTTGTGGCTTTTGTCAGTTGAAGACTCATAGGATGGGGACCTTATAATCCCATAAAAGCCAGCTCTCCCAAGTTTCTAGCACCCTGACTCGTGCTGCCTCTGTGGCCATTCTTTTATCTGGAGACAAAATTGGAAACTGGGCACATGGCAAGCTCTTACTTGCCCCTGTCCTTCACTGGTTGTCATGCTCCTACTCCTGCTCCTAGGATTCTTGCCATCATGTCCAAGAGTCTTGTTCAACACTTGTCAAATTGGCTTTGGTACCCACTTGCACCCAGAAGCCCTTCAGCCAGGGCAGATGTGTCCATGCAGCCCAGAAAGGGCTCCACAATTCTAAAGGACACTCCAGTACTTGCACCCACAGTTGTCAACAGTGTGCTAACCTGAAAGCTGAAGAAGAAACAGCTGAATTTCGGTGGCAAGACTGAAATCTGCTGCATCATTTGCCTGCTCATTCCTCATGCATAAGGATTTTGCGAGAGCCATTGCTGCCACTGTTCTGAAAAGCTGTTCTGAAACCCTGCCTGAAGTCTCAGGGTCTGAAAGGCATGAAGATGAGATCACCCGGTCTCCTTATTGCTGGACTCCAGTGATAAGTTTGTGATCACTACAGGTAGTGGAAGCACTGGGCTGACACTGCTGCCCCAGCTCCCTCCCAGCCAGCAACTAAAACCACATGCTGCTTGCTCACTCCACCCTTGCCCCTAGGATTGGTGCTGTGATGACTGAGATGTGTCACTGATTCTGGGATAGACCCAGGAGCTGTTCAAGGTCATGGCTGCTAAAAAGCCAGGGATGAGAAAGGTAAAGATAGGCTTTGGATATACCACTTCTCAAAGAAAAGGAGATGGATTTGGATCCTGTTTTTATGTATCTATGTCACACAAGTGTGTGTATGGTTTTTTGGTTTTGTCTTTTGTGTTTGTTCTAAGAAGACAAATGTGGTTGAATACCAATAAGGTTCGATTTCTGTTCCTGTAAGTTCTTTACTTTGTTACATTTTCCTATCAATGCAGCAGTAATGTTTTGTAGAAGTTGAGTCTTTCTAATTATTGACATGTACCCTGGAAGACAAAAAAATACTGTTATTCAGTGGAAGCACAGATCCTTTGTCATGCACCTAGCATTTTTGTGTTTTGGTGCATGCTGTGGTGTTACAGTTGATTACTTTGTGGCTTATGCTGTAAATTTCAACACTTTGCAGTACACACCATGAGGAAAGGTATGTGACCGCATGGAAGCATGGGATTAAGTGATTGAGAGGAGAGAAAAAAACATTACAAATAGTTCAGAGAGCTAATAGAAAATATTCCAATTCCTTAATTTGGTTTAAATCCTAATTTTAGTAAAAACATGAATTAATTTCAAAAGAAAAGCTATTATACTTTGTTGTCCAAAATTTCTGCTCTGTAATGTGCTTGAAACTTGGAGTGCATTGTTGAGGATGTTATTTCATGACTGTACCTACATACTTTGTAGGGAGTGAAAAATTCTGAGTGTATTTAGCTAGCTAATAAGACATTAGCATGTTTGGAAGCATAAGTCTTATGAGGAGCAGCTGAGAGAACTGGGGTGTTTAGCCTGGAGAAAAGAAGGCTGAGGGGAGACCTTATCACTCTCCGTAACTCCTTGAAAGGAGATTGTAGCATGGAAGGTGTTGGTCTCCCAAGTAACAAGCAATAGGATGAGAGGAAATGGCCTCAACTTGTGCCATGGGAAGTTTAGACTGGATATTAGGAAAAATTTCTTCATGGAAAGGGTTGTCAGGCATTGGAACAGGCTGCCCAGGGAAGTGGTGGAGTCACCATCCCTGGAGGTGTTTAAAAGATGCGTGGATGAGGTTATTAGGGACATAGTTTAGTGACAGTATTAGGTTAACAGTTGGACTCAATGACCTTGCGGGTCTCTTCCAACCCAAATAATTCTATAGTTTTATAATTCTAATGAAATGGTCGTGATCATTTCACTTATTACCTGTGAGGCTGGAATATTTCAGGAAATGTGCTGTCAAATGTTAGTTACAGCCATTACAAAGATGTCCCACGTTCTCCACATTATACTTGTACCTGGTATATTAAGGCACAATCTCCTTTACTAACCTAATGGGAAACATGGTCTTGAGAAAACTAACTGTGCAGAAAAATGGTCATGAGCAGACCCTACTGGAATTTCCTCAACTTTAAGAAGCCACAGTTCCTTGTGTAGTGACAAGATGTGGGCCCTAGGAGCTAAAGTCACCATTTACCCTTTACTTCAAAAATAATATGAGATAGTGAGCTCTGTAGGAGGACACGCTATCTTTTTCAATTTTTTTGCAGCCTCAATGAGCTATTAAATGGGTCTGAATCTGGAGCAGACATTAGAACCACTGCAATATCAATGGTAGATAGATTTGATCTTTCCCAAAGTAAATCGTTATATGATGAAAGGGCTGTGAAGCCTCTTGCATTCAGGCAGGAGAGATAGAAGATCCAGAAATTTAACACATTATTTTCATGTGAGCAGAATTTCTGACAGGGAAGATGAAAACTCACTTTCTAAATCAAACATGCAGTAGTGTGTGGGCTGAGCTTCATTTGCCTTCCCTGCTTCATTATGCCTACTTATCCCTACAGCAGATTTTTTTTAATAGCGTTTGAAAAGTCACTTTTGGGACTGGACAAATTATCCTCTCTGTTATGTCATGTTCTCAAGGAGACTATGCTATGACATTAATTTTAGTAAGAAAAAAGGACCACAATGTCCATATTGGCAAATAAATGGTCCAGTATTTATTTACATATCTAGCAAGTGTTTCTCAAAGGACCCATTCAGGAAGAAATTCTGTCTGTTCCAAAGGAGACAAAGGTGTTTTGTGCCTGATTTGAACAATGAGGGAGCTGCGTATTAAGGTAGTACTCTGCATATCATTATGGATAATTATAACTATAATTACAGACCTTTACTTGCCTGTCTCTCTGAGTTACCACCTGCACTAATCTGGATCACTCATATTTAGCATAAAGGTAGTAATTTTGAAAGTGTAGACAATAACATTTTTTCCTGAAAAAAATGAAACTGTATAGAAACCAATGGCCATAAAGATTTTTTCTTTTCCAAGCCTTTATAAGTTTTTTTAGAACACTGTGATTTGACAGCCACGATATAAGCATCTACTATCTTAGCTATACTCAAGCAGAAAAATTAATTCCAAGAGCATCAGACTTCAAAGTTTTGGCACCTCCAAAACTCCCCAGAAAAACATGTGACTAAGTCATCAAGAAGTTGTAGAAAAACAATAATTTCAGCCTTACAGATACAAAATTTTATGCTGCTCAGCATGTCCATGTAGTTTCAGGTTCCTTCCTAAAATTCAAATATGTATCATGTTCATATTTCTGCAGACTCTCACTGACAACTTTTACACCATACCTTGTGAACGACTTCCTGAAACTTACCCACATGAGGTACTGAGGATTCAAATAGAGGTATAGTTCCAACCTTATACAACATTAATCCATAAATTACAAAGCAATCTTTCCTTCTCATGTGTGCCCTGCCATACATGTCCACAGATAAGTCCTGCAAATAGACCTGATCTTAAGTCTACTTTCTTCCTAGTTCTGAACACAAGTATCCATCCTCCTGCAAGAGCAATGACTTGTGGCTCCCCCATATAGCTTGTTCTCTTTCTTCAACAACAGTATTTCCCTCTTCATACTAGAGAAGAGCTGTCACTAATGTGTAGAATCCCCCAAAACAAACACTGTTTCTGGGGATCAGGACAAAGACTTTTGTACTGCTCTGTGTGCAGCAATTGGTTATTTAGAGAAAAATTCTATCATAAAATATAGGCTTTAAAGAGCACCCAATTTTTCATGATTGATGAGTATTGCTTATCTGCATCCGTTTAAGGTCTCAGATAATGTACTAGTGGAAAAAGATTCAAGAGAACTCAGTAGAGATGGAATTAGTAACTAACAGTATACCTTTATCTTTTATTTTTATGTAAATTCTGTAGGAACATTAGAAATAAGAATGTACAATTTTTGTATTCAATTCAAATAATTTTTTATAAAACCTTAAATCTTGATAATGATACTGAAAGCTTAGGGCAGTACATTTCTATCTTTTGAATATTTGTCTGTAATTTATCTCATTGTAATTGTGGTAATTAATATATAGTACATGTTCACTGCTTTATATTATATATACAGAATGCTGTGCAAAGAGCAGTTAATGAATCTTCGCAAATCCCTATCTGCATAGTTAAGTTCAAAGATTAAAAATCAAGAAATCATTTGCATTTGGGAGATACTGTGGTGTGTTCTCAGTATAAGGCATATTACCACAGGGAATTTTATTAGAAGTAATGTGAATTTGAAAAGTCTCGTCTTGACTCTGCTGTCTCACTGTGCAAGAAGGCTCCTCTTTTCTTACTATGTATAACCAAAACAGAAAGTCAGTATATAAAGCTAATAATATTTTGCCTGATTCTCACTGCAATAACAGTACTTTGTCATTGTGAAGAAGCATGGAGAGAGGAGAGAGAAGATGAGACATATAAGTGGTTAGAGAATGGCTGCCCAGCAAAACTTCAGCAGCTGCATAGAAACCAAGCCACTTTATGCTGTTAAAGCACTTCCCTTGTCCCTCCTACAGGGAAAGCCCACCAGTTGTGCTTGTCTCCTTTTTGTAGGAAAGAGATCCACATAGTGTTATCCCTATGGTTTTTAATTTCCTATTTCAGATGGCTTTATTAATCTCTCAGCTGGTCACATACAGATGCTAACTGTGCTGCCTAAAACAGCTCTGCTGGGCTCTGGAAACTAAATTTATATTCTGCTATTTTCACACACACACCCCCCACCCAAAAAAAAAAAAAAAAGCAAGGATCAAGGGGAAAGGAAAAGAAAAAAGAAAGGTTATGTATTTTCAGCTTTAGTAAATAGCTGAAGAAAGAAGTGAGAAATTTTCAAGGATTTTTTTGGTTTCCTAGAATAAAAACATATAAAATGCTTCACTCCAAAGGAGAAAGTACCCTAGAAAATGAGTTCTGTAGAGAACTATCCAGCTGATTATGTGCTGAAAAAGAAGCTCTATTTTTTCTATTTTTTCTCCCTTTGTTCATGCTGGGACATGTGCAATTTTGAGGAAATTCGGATTTGGAGTCTTGTCTAGTACTTCTCCTTGCTGCTTCAGAACTGCTGCGGCATCATGTCTTTTGTGTTTATTTCCCAAGGTAGCCTTATGGTGCTAAGAAAACTTGTGTAAAAATGGTGATGTTTGACAGATTACTCAGACTGCTTATCCCAGTTAAGAATCAGTGCACACTTGTGTCTATTTAAACTGGCTTGTCAGTTTGTAAGTGTATAGAATGAAAAGTGAAAAACTATAAATTGACATGACAGTGGAATGCTAAGTACTTATTGCTGTGTATGGCTCATATGAGTTTTTCAGTTTTCGAATTCTGAAATGGTTGATCAGCCATGTTTTTTTCTGTCATTAAGAAAAGAGGTCAACCAACTTCTAGCCACTGGGAAAGGTAATAACAAATTAATTTATGTGTCAGAATTTGGCAAATTCTTTTGGCTAAGGGTGCAATAAAGATCCATTATATAAGGCAGCAGAGAACTGCAACTGCCCTGCTGAGGTCATTCCCACTGAGGTCAGAGTGAAGTTTTATTTCCAAAGGAAGTTTATGCCTCCTTTGCTTATTCAAAATACATGGAGAAAGATACTTTATATCAAGTTCACATTGTTATGACCCTTCTTATGAGAGACCTTGTGAACATCATAGTGAATCCCAGAGGGTATAGGTAGTGATTATCATTCTAATAGTTTATATTATTCACAACGTACTATGAAGCAAGTTAGGATAGATTGTACTTTGTTGGCCATACATTGCTAAGTCCCACAGACTTCTCTGTATGTATAATAAAGTTTCAGTGGTGTAATTTTTAACATAGAGGATAGTAATAAAAACTTAAAGACATATTACTGGTTCAGTCTTTTATCTTCAAGCAGTTTTGTATCAGAAAAGAAAGGCAAGGAAAGGCAAGGAAAGGCAAGGAGGAAAGGAAAGGGATAGACATTAAGCTTAATATGGGGGAGGCTTCTGTGGCACAGAAAGCCACTAATTTACTTTGTCTACCATGGCAAGTTAGAAAATGAAATGTGGCAGAAAGCCAAGTAGAGCCCTTCTGTTAAGAAGCCTGAGGTTTGCTTTCAGTGAAAAGCTGACTTCCATTTTTTTCGTGTTTCTTTGTCATATTTCCAAGTCATATGGAAGAAGTATGGAACATCGTTTACAACAAGACTCTGATAAGCACCCTGCACAGTACATGTGAAGAGTGAATTGTAGGTGCTCAGAAGAGTGATTGTGTGTAAAATCATGACTCATTTTAAGATCACAGCAAATTTCAATGAAAAGAAGAACGGAAGTATATTAACTTCAGCTATTTCCAAACTAAATGTTGAGCAACAACAAGGACAAGACTTGAACAGTAACTGAGAGAGTAAACAAGACTGATATATTCTGTGGCTCAAAACAGTTTCTCTTTTCCCTGACCTATGAAGTTAGCCTTAGAAGATGGACTCTCTATTTGTTAATCCAGCTGACACCACCATAAAGAAATAGTTATTGTTTATTGTGTTGGTTCTGTTGAGATTTTAAATAAGACACTGCACACAAATCTTTCATCATACATAAAATTATGTCAAGAACAGATGACAGAACTGATAGTCATCATCAGGTCTGACTAAGCACCTATGAGGATTAAGAACATAGGTATGTTTATGCCTGGTTTGTGTGTTGTTTAACAATGTATGAAGTCTATGTCAATTGTATCTGACACATAGCAATGCTTTGTGCTTCTCCTGACATCTTTTCCTAAACCAAAAGTAGAATTGCCATAGGCCTCACAACAACCACATACCTGTAACTCATTTTTAAAAATATCTGTTGCCCTCCATACTCACTCCTGGAGTATCTAAATCCTGAATACCTGTAAAAGGCCAAATGCTTTATATGTAATGTCTTGGTACTGAAATAGATACAGCCACACAATAAGAGTCAAAATATTTACTGGGTTTTGATCGAGAGTTTGGGGTTCTAATTAAGTGGCACCTTCCAACAGAAGAGAACTGTAAATGCTAGACATATGTTTAAATGTGATTAGTGTTAGGTATGTAACTCTTTATGCTTTTTTGAAAACTCAGGTCATAACTATGAAATTAAATGTATTTTAAAATAGCCTGTTCAAACTCAAGAGGATCATTAAATGTTCCTATATTTTAAAATCATTCTTCCCATATAGCATAATCTCCATAATAATTAATCAATCAAAACATTTATTTGCCAGTGCACTGGTATGATTTGTAATTCTACTGAAGAAGTTGTCATTATATCATTTTTTAAATCTGTTTCCCGATGTAAGATATGAATCTATATAAAAATGTTTTCCACTAAAATCCCAGGAAGCAAATCGATATTAGAGGCCTTTCCTGACTTTGAATATCCACAGTGCAGATTCTCAAGAAACTGTATAAAAACACAAGTCTGTAAGTTCAGTTCTTAGTTTCATGGTCCTAAATTTAAACATAGAATCATAGAGTGGTTCAGATTTGAAGGAACCTTAAAGATCATCTAGTTCCAGCCCACCTGCTATGGGCAGGGCATCTTCCTCTAGATCAGGTTGCTCAAAGCGCCATCCAACCTGGCCTTGAACACTTCCAGGGAGGAAGCATCCACTTCTCTGGGCAACCTGTTCCAATGTCTAACCACAAAGTAAATAATTTCTTCATAATATGCAGTCTAAATCTGCCCTCCTGCAGTTTAGAACTGTTATGCCTTGTCCTATCACAACACTCCCCGATAAAGAGTCCCTCCCCATCTTGCCTGTATGCCCCCTTTAAGTACTAGAGGGCTCCTATAAGGTCCCCCCAGTGCACATCTTACATATTGTAAGGACATGGAAGTCTAGTTGGATGTTCTCCCCTTTAGAAGGTTACTTATTTTTTTCTTAATCAGTTCTGAATCAAAAACAGATTTTAAAAAATATAGAACAATTGGAATGAACAAGTAATGAGCCACTATCATTGAAAATGAGATGGCTGGCTTTTATAATCCTTGCTTCTCATTTGTCTCTTGCTCCTTCTTTTCCCATGTTCTGAAACGTTGTGTTGTATGCACTGACAGGTTAATATGCAACCTTCCTGAAAGGTCTCTAAGCTGACTTCCATATATAGGCCTTTCCATTTGTTTCAGAAGTGAAGCAGCATGACAGAAATTTTATAAACTAGGTTTGATGCTGCAGGATGTTTTTCTTTTATTACTGTCAGGTCTTCTACCCAGATCTTCTTGGGCATTACCTGTAGCACTTGAAATGCTGTCTATTGGGTGGACTTTGCCACATGAACATCTTTACCTTTCATTTTTTTTTCCTCTTTTCCTCAGGGAGCAGAAATAATAGGTGAAAAAATTGTATTGTTTACCCAAATAAATTTACCTATAACAATTCCTGGGTTTATTTTTAAAAATGAAAAATAAGATATTAAATAAAGTAACCCCGTCTTTTCTTAACTAAAACTCAATGGAATAAAAATTGTGTTTGCTTGAATTTAGTAATCATATTTATGTCACAAAATAAAATTTTAGAATTACATGTGTTTGTAAAATAAGCAAAATTAAATGACAACATTTTGAATGCCTCTATACCTTAAGGGATGTGACACCATCAGTTATATACTGCTGATATTATCTCTGCGACAAACTGTCAGGTATAGTTTGCACTCATTGCCAGAAAATAATCCTTATGAATTTCACACATTTTCATTTGGACACAAATGTGTGTTTTGTATAACTGTACTCTTCTGCATGCTAATATAAATAATCATTTTAATGAAACTTTTAATGAAACTGTCACTCAGAACCTTTCTACATTAACAATGAACACAGCCATTTCTAGAAACTGGACTGCATTTGATAAAATGAATGAGATTTCAAAATGAAAATAAAGTAAATGTAGAACTGGTTGTCTGGTGATATTTCATGTCTGATTCCTACAGATATTCAGTAGGTTCCCTCTTTCTTTATTGTTTGCTTGATCTGTTCTTGGTACCTAACCTCTATTACTCTGTGCTACTACACTGTCACTGTTAGGTAACACAAAAAACACCACACTAAAATTATGGCAATTTTAGGTGAAGTAGTACCAGAGTATTTGAAAATTTTTTGAAACAAGGTAAGTTATTTCTTGTTCCTAAGGAAATCTACTTGCTCTTGAAATATAACTTTAAAATTAGTATAATGTTTATATCAATAGTCTCTTAACAAAAAAATCCTTTCTAGAAAATGATTTGAGGAAGAGCAAACCTTGAAAAAACCTCTTTACATAAATTGTAGATAATTTCCAAAAGATGAAAAATGAGTCTTTGATCTAAAGTGAGATCTAAGTGTTTTCAAAATCATCATGTTTTTGAAGACACACAGCAGAATTTGACAGACTGACTTAGAGCAATTAACAATGTTCAATGACAGTTCATAGTACTAGACTTGTGTATTGGCTGGCTTTTGATGAAAAATGGTAAGAATTGTATGAATTAGTTTCCCAGTAAAAATAATTATTTGGCCAAATACAGGTAACACATTGAGCCACTGATTTAAAATAGTTATGCTGAGATATATACATACTAAAGCAGCAAAATGACTTATTTTTTCCCCAAAATGGAAATAACACGTTTGTTTAGTCCTTATATATGGAATATTGTGTTCTCTTTCCTGTCATTTCAAAGACATCCCTTTCATCTCTCATGTGCAGTTTAGGCAAAGGAAAGGGTGAATTCACTGACCAGGCATCAAAATTTTGTTATTATTAAAATGAGACCATTAGCAAGATCTGAATAGAAAAACTTTGACAGCAAACTACTTACATTTCATATGACAAAATTTTACCAGGGAAGCTTAGAAAATTTATGAAAGTAATGTAATAAGCATTCCCTAGTGGGAAGAAATTTAAGGACATCAGATTTCGTGTTTCAATCTTCTTAACACGACAGAAAGACATTTTCATGAGCTCCTATTTTGGCATGTTTTTGTATAGTGCAAAAATAGAGTAAAAATATTAGGAAGCACATATGATCTGAGAATTGCAATGTATGATAATGGATTTAAAAAGATGACTCCCACAGGGAATACTGTTTGTGCTGACATCTGTATGGTGCATGTTGTTTTCACGCATTCATCAGGAAGGCATATTTGAGTATTCATGGTCAACAGAGTCTTATCAATATCCCTGTTTTCAGGCAAACTGTAACATGAAAATGAACTGTGAAAATATGTTACCCTTACTATATTTTTGCAAGAGCAAACACCAAAAAATCAGGAAGCTAGTGTTTACATTCTTACTAATGTTACTGGAAGATTGGTCCCTTTAAGTCATAATAGCATGATTTTGTGATATCTTAGTTCAAATTCAATAATTGTGTATGTCATGAGTAGTTTCAGTCTTCTTCAAAGAATGGGTTATATTTCAGACTGAGTAATAGTATATGAAGACCTATGATTTAAAAGGTACCAGAAAAAAAACATTTTGTAACATAAATAATATTGAAATGTTATCATTAAAATCATCGAATCAATTAAAAAAATGCAGAAGTTAAAAAACTTCTACTCAAGCAAGGTACTGACAAATGCAAACTAGTAGCTTAACCTTACTCCCCAAAGAAATTAATAGAACACACAAACCACTTAAGCAATATAATGTTGAAAACATATATTTTACCTTTCTTCTGGACAAGTCATATTACCTGGAAAGGCAAAAAAAGAACTCAAAAATAATAATTTCAATGTAATTCATGAAAATATGCCAAATGTAGGATACAAAAGCTGGAGCTGCAATATTATAGCCCTTCACAAGATCTGAAAGGAAGTTATGAAGGAAGTACATCTATACTTAGATCTTAATCTAAGGTTAAGTAAAACTGAGACATCAAATAGAAAGGAAACTAAAGAAGATGTAAAGTTTAGATATGTGGCCCTAAGGAATAGAAATTAATTTAACCTCTAATCTAGATAATTTCGTGATCCTGCTTTCACATACCTTAAGCATAATTCATGTTCAGTGTTTCTTTTTTATTTCAGATTGTTTATGGAAGCATACTGCAGGAAAAAAAGAAAAAAAAAGGCAAAACCAAAAGAAAAACAAAAACACAACATAAAAAGAAAAAAACAAACAAGAAAAAAAATATTACTAGGCTGACGTACACAGCATGGTAATAAAGTAAGAAAATTGTCACAGAATACATTTAATGTCTTATTTATTACTTGTAGTTGCTTTCTTAACTTGTCTGCAAGGTACATGAAGAAATACAAGTCAGAAAGCTGTTATATTATACATAAATATTTATTCAAATTCATTAATTTTTCTATCTGATCACTACCACTACAGACTTGAAAAGGTTTGTAGTTTGAAAAGTTGCATGTTCCAGGATTTTAGTAGTATTTTTTTTCCCTTTTCTCTTCAGTCTTACCAAAATAATTGGTTTTGGAAAATGGCTGAAAAATGTTCATCAAAAAATATGCACATGGAATGACTTAATGAAATTGTAAGTTGCAAAACATTTTACTGCTGGAATATGTCTGTATTTCTTGACTCTCGTGTCTAACGGCAACAGTTTTCATGCAAAACAAACAAACCAAAAGGTTTCAGGCTGTTTCCATTGGATTTTATCCTGATTTACTTGGAAAAAAATAGGAATGCCTGCTTTGAGATTTACAAAAATATGATACACAAGGAAAACCTTCCATTCATTTTGCTCTAAAATGCTATATAAATATCTACATAAACTCAGAATTCTTCATAGAGAAAGAGTTTTTCATAGACCATTCTGGTCTTATATATCATTAGCTCCCTGGAAAAATAACCCACTGAGATAAAAGAAGAGTACTCAATTATATTTTAATTAATTAGTTTATTTACAGTTTATTGTTACACTTAGAAATCACCTTTTGTTATCTGATTTATATTTTTTTCTAGAATAAAGATTGCAAAGATTGAATTAAAAAGATTTTGATAAAGACTTTGAGGATTATTTAAATGATCACTATCAGAATAAAAACCACAAGTAGTTACTGGATGTCAAATTAGTTTGTGATGTGAACTCCAGAGAAAAGAGTGTAGTAAACCAAGACTTCAGTCAAGAAATATGATCACAAGCTTAAAAAAACCAGTAAGCCTGTACTGCAAAAGGGATTTAGGACAAATGGTGGAATTAGACATGGGAATGCAGCTTCAAACAAGTTGCTAACTAGCTCTTAAGAGTATCTGAAAGGCTTAAGTATAATAGATAGCTCATGGGCTAGCTCTTGTCTCCTCCTGAACTTGATCAGTCATGTCCTTAGTCTCCAAAATGACATATTTTGGCCCTGTTGGCTGAAAAGCAAGGTGAACTTAACCATTATTGATGATAAAGATCAAGATCACTTATTCACAAAAACTTTTAAATAACTTTTGCAAGTAGAATTATTAAATCTGCTGGTTTTATCATGTAAAAATATGTGACATATTTACACGGCACACTGCATACATTTAGATTTGTCATTTATTTAAAACAATAACTGTGTTTCTATCCATAAGGGCCAAGAAACAACTCATTCCACATAACGTATATCACCTGGAGTATAACAACATGGCAGTATCTACTTTGGTCTGTAGAAAGCCTTGCAAAAATGGTACATTCACAAAATGGTGAATTATTATTATATTCTGTTATTGCAAGAAGGGGCTAGAACACAATGACATTTAATTATCAGTATTAATTGATTTTATTAACTCTGCTGCAGATCGGTTTAGCATTAAGGTTTTCACCAATGGTGCTAAAAAATCTGATACAGGATGGAAAAGGGCACTTTCCTAAAGAAGAAGAGGTAAAGTTCCCAAAAGAGAGAGAAAAAGAGAGATTGAGAGAATAAGGTACAGAAATCATAAGCTAGCAATGAGCACATTCACTTATTAGTGGTGCTGAGTGTAAAAATAGGGTACTGAAGGAATAATAATGACTAAATATTTAGTTGCTACAGTTACTATCCTTGATCTTTCTGTGAAACTCCCAAAGTGACAGCAGTGAGCACTGCTGTGGATCAAGGCCAATTTTTCACTTTTGCCCATGGACCATAATTAAAATAGATTAATGAATAAGGAAATGCCTGCAAAAAGAGATCAGTCTTGCAATATTTCCCAAAGGTCATTAGATTTTTTTTGAAGACTAAACTGTAGTTTAAATCTGCCCACTTACTGTAGATTCTTCCCTTTACAACATATTTTTTCACTGTGAAGAAACCAGATGAGAATGCATTCCAGTGAGATACAGAGAGACTATTACTCATACTCATAGTTTGGCTTATAATAGCCTTGACTATATGGGCATCATTGTTTTCAGTGACATAAAAGGATCTTGTCCCTGAGCTTGCATAATGCAAACTGTTTCCTTTTAGGCAGCCATGGAAACAAAACTGTAGTTGGAAAGGATTATTATGACTTTCGGATCTGCCCCAATGTGTTCTTTCTGTACTTTTTCTCAGAAGATATTTTTGTTGTGGTTTCTACCTACCATTGATTAGATATTGTCAGCTGAATTTCATTGCCTCTGTCTAAATTACCGTGAAAGACTACCATATACTTTTAATGAGAGGATATTTTTTTCATCCTAGATACACTTGTACCTCATATCTGAAACTGAATTAAGAGGATGAAATGAAAAAAAAGAAATTCACATCTTTCATCAATACTACATATTACTGCTCAAAAGAGAAAAAAAGGATAGGCAGAAACAGCAAATTACAGCCCTAGAATAACACCGAGAACACAGATGATCCTTCTTGACTTTTTCTGTTGACATCAGCTTCTATTGCTTTTTGCCAAATCTGTCTCTATTTGATTGGAAGCAGACAATGCCATCTGATACTTACTAATTCCTGGTAACTTCACATAAAGTTTTGATTTCTGGTTCGTTTTTATATCTTTGTTAAAAAAAAATTTGTATTTGTACATGTGTTTGTTTTTCAACTAGTATATCTGGCACTTCTCTGACTGCATGATTTCTTTGTATTGTGATTTGTGCTGTTAAAAAGGAACTACCAGCAGAATATATATACATATATATAAATAATTTGAGTATTTCATAAATGAACACTATAGAGGACTGTATCTTGAACTTTCATAAATCTGAATAGCTCCATGGGTATTTATGACCTAAAAGCAGGCCCTAGGAACTATTATGTATGTTGATCCTTCCCAGATGAAATAATGAGGAAAAGGTCACACTCTTAGGTTTCCCTACACCATATTTATTATGAAAGCTTATGGAAGGAAGGCTTTTTTCTGCTTCTCTGTTCCCCTGTTTCTGAAGTTAATCTAAATTATGCAAGTAACTAGCAGTTTCATGAAATTATTTCACTGGCTGCTTCCACCACTACAAACACTTTTATTGAGAGAACTCTTGACTAGTTAGTTTTCTGGCTGTTTTGCCCTGACAGATCAGTGGAAGGAATGGAACAGTAGCCTGAAGAAGAGTAAGGCCTACCAAATACTGATTTACTTTACTTACTGTGAATGGACAGCTGTCTGGGAGATGTATTTATTACAAGTACATAATATATTCTGAGCTAGATATTTGGGATTATTGGTTCATTAAAATGTGCTCCAAAAATAGCACAGTGCTCAACAGCCATAAAACCCAAACTAAGTCGTGGTGATCACACAGTGGTGATAAGCACTAGTGCTATTGTTATTGGATAAAATATTCTGCCATGGCCATAGCCATTATTTCCCAATAGAAAAATGGGTTTTGAAGGCTATAGTCTAACACAAAATATCAAAGGAAGCTGCAGAAGATAATTTGATTTGATAATTTGCTTTTGATTTTACTGTTTAAAGGACATTTTTCCAAAGTGAAAGAAAAAGGAGAGTGAAGTTGAGAATTTTGGGAATTTTGCAGGCTTGGTGACTTTTTTCTAACTTTGAGAAGAAAAGAGCAAGAGCAGAGATAAAGAGAATGACACAGCAGCTCAAGGATTTTAGTTATTTAGAACCATTAAATTAGTAGGTCACTCTCCTTAGATGGAGGATTTCCCTACTCTTGGTATATAGGAGATGAGTTCATGTTGCAGCGGTTGGTGCCACACCGGGGTTGAACATTTTCAAGTTCTGCATGCTTTTTCAAATACATCTCTACTTGTTCATAAAATGGAATATATGCAGTCCATTAATATATACTTCTTATTACTCGCCTTGGCTTCTGGTTTCCTTTAACAGTGGAAGATATTATCTGCCTGACACAAAGACAGGTATTCAGAAACCAAAAAAGTGGATATTCCTATTAATATTTCTTTTAAATGCTGTTTTTTCCAAAAAGCAATTAAAATTATATGTGAAATGAATCTGATGTTCAGTGTACTCTTGAGACTACTACAGACATTCATATTCTTGCTCAGATAAATTTAGCTTAGGTGGAAATTTTTGTGTAGTCAAATTTTCTTGTGATTTTTCTGTCATTTCTGTTTCAGAGTAGCTATGATAGCTTTTCTGTGGTGATTTTAGCTTACCTAATCCTACAGATATGAAAAAAATTAGTAAAACAGAAATAAATTTTGTCTTCCCTCCTGTTTCTGTGCAATGTTGTAACTTGATATTCAAATTGGTTCTGATCCCATCTGAAACACCTACACCTCTCCCAGAAAGAAAATAGACTTTGCTTATTTGGCTAAATTTTACACGGCCTTTAACTTCTTTGTTCCTGACTCTTCTTCCTCCTTCCCACCCTGAGGACTGCAGGGAGACGGGAAATGAGAATTGCAGTCAGTTCATAAGACCACATTGCTGCTGCTCCTTCCTCCTCACACGTTTCCTCTGCTCCAGCGCGGGTCCTTTCTATGGGCTACAATCCCTCAGAAAAAGACTGCTTCTGAAAAGATTTATTGTGAATTCCCCCATGTGTCACTGGCCCTGCCAGAAAATCTGCTCCTGCATGGCCTTGTCTCCATGGGCTGCAGTTCTTGCTGGGAGCCAGCCCCAGCCTGAGCACTTCATGGGCTGCAGTTTCCTTCAGGCATATCCTGCATATGCTGCAGAACAGGGTCCTCCATGGGATGCAGGAGGGACTACCTGCTTCACCATGGTGTTCTCTGTAGGCTGCAGGGGAATCTCTGCTCTGGTGCTTGGAGCGCCTCTTTCATTCCTCACTGACCTTGGTGTCTGCAACGCTGTTTCTTGCACATTTTTATCACTCCTCGCTCTCACAGCTGCTGTGCAGCATTTTAACTATGTTATGACAGAGGCAACACCACCGTCACTCATAGACTCAGCTCCGGCCAGCGCTGGTTCCATTTTGGAGCCAGCTGAAACTGGCTGTGTCCAGCACAGAGGCAGACTTTTGTTTCTTCTCATAGAAGCCACTCTGCTACCAAAACCTTGCCAAATAAACCCAATACATTAATAGAGAAAGCTGGCTTTGTAAGTGTTACAATATGATCCTTGTCTATCTGTTAAAGACAGATTTTATGCAACTGAAGTCCAATGGAGTTTTGTCAAGAGATTTAACTGGAATAAAAATAAGATGATTTAATTGTCTTTGTTATGAGAAAGGTCCCATGCATTTATATTTCATTACAAATACCTAAAAATGATTTAAAATATTTCTACATGTATTTAGGGAAAAAAAATGTTTTCTTAGGATCTTAGCAATAGAATACCTGGACGATGTTATTACATAGAGAGTACACATGGATTTGCAAGGCATCAGTATTACAGGACACAAATGACTGTTCAGTAAGAGAGCAGATGCCTCAACCTAGCTGGAATTAATTTGGAGATCTTGTCCTAACACATAATTATATGAATTTCTGTGTAATTATCAGGATACTTATATTGAACAATGAAAGGAATTATTGAGAACCTGAAGGTCCTCTAAGCTTCACTGACTACATGAGTCATAAAGAATGACTCTAAGGCTGAAGAGTGTTGGAGACCACGGAGGGTCTGATGCCAGTGCCTGAAATATGATTCTGTCACTTATGCTTCTGCCCAAAGCCTCTCAGGCAAGAAGTGAGATGATCAAATCATAACACCCAGTAGGTGCAAATCACCTCTGCATTTCTATTGTGGAGTATCAAAGTTTGTCTTGCCACATAGGAAATCTTAATAAGGCAAAGCATACTGTGACTCTGACTGTTATCAAGAAATATGATTTATAGCTTTGTAGAGAATTTATGAAACTACCTGAACTCTCTGAACCAACCATTCTTATCTGAATATATTGTAGGCTTAGTCTTGGGAAAGCAGCTGTCAGTTGAGTTCAGGAAATTCACCAAGATGGGGATTAGGATTGATAAATGACTGTATATATGCATACAGGATTTTACAGGGTATGGGGGAGGGAAAGGGAAAAGCAAAACTACAGCTTCTCTTTGTGTGGGGATATGTCATGAGCACAGTGGACTACAGTTCATTTCAGCAGCAGGGATTGTATTTAATATTCTCTTTCTGGCATAGAATAGAAACAGGTGTCTGCACCTCTTTGTTTTCTTGGACACAAGGTATTTACATGCTTTTGAAACACAACAGAGATGGTAAAATTTTGCTTTCATGTCTGAGATGGCAGAGTGGTGTGACCTATCTAAAGAAAGTCTCCTCTGTGAATCAGTCTTAGTGCACTTCCAGTATTGCTAAGACTGTTGGAGAAGAATTACTTAAGTATCTCATGATAACCAATTGTACCAAGTTCAGCAGTTTTGTCCCTTGTGGTCCTCCTTGAAGAGGAGTGTATCAGTAGATGCCTGAGGAGAAAGAAAAATAAAAATTAAGAAAACAAACAAACAAACAACAAAACCCAAAAACTAAAAACAAAACCACAAACCACACAGCACCACAATTATTTTTTTTTTTTTTTTAAGTAATTCATGATGTTTAATTTGGGTAAGAAGCAAAGCATGTAAAAAACATACTTAACTTATGAGTTCAAGAAACAATCAAAAAAAGTGGGGGTATTTATGCAGCTCACAAGGTATGCTCACCATTTGTTTAAAGGATTTGTAACCTTTATCGATCTTTTTGATTCTCTAAATCCTTCTGGCTATCCAAGCCACAGCTGTTGCTTAGGTAGCTTTTGGATTTTATTTTTTTCTCTCCCTTCAAGGTTGATTATTTCTAAGCACTTTCCATGAGATAAAGTTTTAAAACATTGGGAAATTTCATGCTAATGCATAATTCTTCAGCCCACTTCTAAGACACTCTTTCCCTCCAACCAATATTCCCATTTGTTCCACCAGCTGTCCCATGTAACAAATTCATCTTTAAGGAGGTTTAAGGTCTTGGTTCTTATTTGAACAAAAAATGTCAAGAATGAGAACCAAGCAGCTAGTTCATTTCACCACAGGCAGTAGCAGCTGGAAGGCAGGAGGTAAAAAAGAAGCATTTCCACAGCAAACAATGATCATGTGATATAGAAACAGTTCCATACGGGAGTAATCATAAAAAATGTACTTGAAAAAAATGAACAATGCATTCATATTATTTTCACATTTGTTGTCTGAAATATTGTACTAATCAGAATTTTCACTGATTGAGATATCTTCACAGAAAGATTTTGAGCCTGATTTTAAGAGCTTATCAGTTTAAGACAGAACAGAATCATGCCCCTATGGCCTTTGTGTACATTCACAACCAAACTATGTATCAGGCATTTCAAAACTGAACACTCTCAGTACATCATTCAGAAATGACCTGACTATGGCAGAGGTTTTGATAGGAATACTCAGGGCAATTTGAACTGAAAAGTCATAAGCTGCTTGCAGAACCTTCGAGGATTGAAAGGGAAAAATCCAGTATGTGTTTACTGTCTGCATTTATACTTTGGATGCAAGTAGTCTCAAAACCAAATTCTCTGACCAATTTTTACAGCTGCAAGGGTGCCTCTGGGGTCACTGGTGACATTCCACCTGTTATATATCAAAGGCTGAAAACTCAGTTGCATCTGGCTTCTTGATCTCCCTCCTGGACACCTACACATGCACAATTGACTGAATGGATGGAGCTCTGTAAGATCATCATATAGTAGATCCACCACTGAAAATCACAGAACCTGGTACAAATAAAAAGTTCTCTTCCTCTCTTCACTCTCTCCAAGCTGCCACACATGGCATACCTTTTCTAAAAGTCTGTAGAAGATCAAAACGAACAGACTTCTCGATACAAGATGACAGATAAATTGCCATAGGGTTCACAGCAACCTGGAGACTGCTATCTGGATCATGACTTATGTGAAGAGTGCCTGCCCTTCTCTTTGTGTGTAAAGGAGAGAGAGAAAATGAAATGTTTCACCATAGCTACAGCAAAGTGGCTTACAAACACCTTGCAATGAGAGACAGTTAACTGACTCAAAGACCACAACACCTGGAATGATACTGAAAAGAAGAAAAGAGGCCTTACCCAAGGAGAGCAGCTTTCTCAGTGTAATAAGGGAAAGGGTTGAAAAGAGAGCTGTCTTTCCAACTGGGTAATAACGGAGACATTTCACAGGAAGGCAGGAAGGTTGTTTCTTTGCAGCATGTAGCAGTTCACAGCTGCCTTCACTTTTATTGGCTTTGAAGAAAATTAAAGGCATAAACCTGAAGATTTCCAGTCCTTTTAAACAGCAACTGTATGCCTTTAATACTGTATGTAAAGAAAAAAGAATAGTGTTAATAGGTCCATTTTATTGAACAAGTGGAAGAACAGTCCAGGATTTGAATTCAAGTTTTGTCTGAAAACCCATGGATGACAAGTTGCCCTGGTTTTGCTTATATTGATGCCAAATCACTTTTTTAGCAGATTAGGTGAACTAAGTCAGAACACAGCTTGGTTCTGTGTTCTTTCTCTCTGGATACTTTGCTTAATGCTCTAGCCTGCACGTGCATATAGTCTGATGAGACTCTGACAGATGGCCTATATCAAAGATTTTCTTGAAAGAACTGTGACTAATGTGAACTGGCCCCATTAATCAAGTGTGGTCTGTATGGAAATATTCCCTAGCTGTGAACTGAGTAATTTCAAAAGGCCTGAGTTAGAAAGGACAAACTTTGTATACACAAATGTTCTTTTTTGTATGTTTGTCTGTGAGGCAGACAGTATTGAAAGTGTATATGTTTTGGGCTTGTTCTTAAGGTGTGTTCTGTAGTCATGATTTCTTTATATAAGAAAAATAAAGTTTACTAACTCGTGTTAATGTATATTTTTTGGTATAGGACTTTTAAAAACAAAGGGGCTTTTTTGGTTGGGTTTCTCTTTTTTAAAAATGTTTCTTCTCTCTTCATTTGATATTCTTTGGGAAGACTCCTAACTCTGCCATTGGCAAATGAGGATGTAAGTACCGCTTAGGGAGTAAGTTCATTCAATCTACACCAGGTTTATTGTACCCCACCTAAGCCAAACTAAAACTAAAAATGAAAAAGTTAAAAGAAACCCAAGAGGCTAGAACTCCAGAGAAAATGCCATTATGCCACTGAAGTGAGAAATTCAGAAGGGCTCTGTAGCTCATGTTTATAGTTTATATGTGTAAAAGGATATGACTGAAGCATGGGAATAGATAAGAAGTGTATATATGAAGTGAAGCTGAAATCTGTATCTTTAATAGTCTTTTTACTGGATAGATGCAGATAGTGAAATAGTACAAGATCTCATTCTACTGTTATATATTGATTATGCTGTCTGTGTAGCTGCAAAAGTAAAAACTACTTTGTGAAGAATCCTTATCCCCGTTTTCCTAGGTGGAAAAAGAGCTGTGTCGGGAGATTTTGTTAAAGAATGGAAACGGAAAACTGCAATTAGGGCTGAACAATGAAATCAGGATGTGATATTGATTTTGTGGGAACAGGCTGTAGCGTCTGCTTCAGTAGTGCAGGGAAAATGAAAGAGAAAGGAAAGGGAAAGGAAACGAGTTTAGGACCTACAATTGAAGCAACAGAAATTTTCACAGTGCGACTGTATAGATGAAGTCTATAAGGGTTATAGATAAGGAAATGGTATTCTGCATTCCCTCCTGGAAACAGTGATTAGGAAACTCTACAACCCTCACTGGTCACGTAGAAGCTGCGCTGCTTGGAACAGCATCCTGCTGTCAGTGCACAAACTGGGTGTGGGTAACTTTTTAGGAGAGAGAGGGCATAACGTATGTGCAGTGAACAATCCAGGGCTTGACATGGCCCCGGTTTAGGCTTGGGCTGCCGCTTGTCGTCCTCTACTGGCAGAGACATGGAACGTCACGGTGCGTGGACAGCAGCTGATCACCAATAGCATATGGGAGTGGGACACGTGATCAGTGCATTGTAGCCAATCATTATCGTATGTTTAGCGCGTGCTTAGGAAAAAGTTTTATATGTGTTCTGTTACGGTTAATAAAGGAGAACGATTTAACCCACATTGGGACGCTGTCGTTACTCTGGCCAACTCTTTCCGTCCAACGAGGCTCATCCAAAGGATCCACTCCGACATCTGGTAGCAGAGGATGGTTTCCCGCGACCGAGTAACTCTGGGGACATCGTAAGCCGAGACTGCGGTAAGCAGCGAGAGGCTAGGACTGAGTCGGGGGTGGAAGAGTGTGCTGCCGGAGAGCGGTAATAGCCCAGGGCAGACACCGGTCAAGGTCGCTCCTTGCCTTCCACAGAAAAGGGAAGACCACGCTTCCTATCATGGAGCTTGAGGCAGCAGCGGCACTGCTGGCAAGTATTCTCTCTAAGAGAGGAATTGAGTCGTCGCAGAAACAGTTAATCAAATTGATTACTTTGGCCCAAAAATGGGGACATTTTGAGGATATTCCTTTACTTTTCTCACCCACGGAATGGAAAGCGGTGGGGGAGACTATGTGGGAAAAGATAATTGAAGGAGAGGAGGAGAAAGAGATTAAGCCGTTAAGAACGCTGTGGCGGTCGGTATTAGAGACTTTAAAAACTATGAAAGCAGAGCAACAAGCGGCAATGGCTGTGGCAGAAGCCCTAGCCCCAGAAAGTTCTGAGTGCAGTGATGTACAGTTAAAATCGCAGAAAAGTCGATGGTTTCAGTTTTGGGGTTTACCAGCGGTGCGTGGAATGTCAGGGACTCCGCTTCAATCCACTCTTGAGATAAAACGTTTAGCGGAAGGAGCTGCTGCTGGGGAGCAAAAACCGGAAGTTAACTTTGCAGAGTCCTCGAGCACGACTGATTGGAAAGCAGAAGTACAAGGTGATGACTATCAAAATGTAGGTGGTGCCGAGTGCCGTCCTCCGCCTACAGCTCCACCTGACCCAACCCCGTCATTATACCCCCCTCTTCCTCCTTCTCCACCAGCTGAGCACGTGGCGATATCTAGCGAACAAACCATAGAGACAACTGCTATGCCACGACCCTCCCAAACCACAGAGGAATTGTTAAAAGTGGTTGTCCAAAAATTAGAACAACTAGATGCGGAAGTAAAAGACATTAAAAAGACAAAAACCGTGGTATTTCGAGAGCGAGGGAAATCCGGAGCTGTTGCCGAGTCCGCAGCTGAACAGAGACAGCTCCCTCAGCCGGCATCAGCTGCTGCATCTCACCGTTGGTCAGGCGTAATTAGAGATGCTATCTTAGAAGGCAATTGGTCTTCAACTTCTTTAGCTTGTCCAGTGCAGCAAGATCTACAAAATGGAAGGGCCCAGTGGGAGCCTCATGATTGGAAAATCTTACAGCAAGCAAAATCTACCATCACTAACTATGGAATACGGTCGGAGGCTACAAGACAAATTGTAACGTGGATTTTCTCTGCTGATCTAATGTGTCCACAAGACTGCCAGAATTTAATGAGACTGCTATTAACTCCTGCACAATATTTGTTATGGGATTCTGCGTGGTACCAAAGACCCCAACAAGAAGCTGCAATTGTGCGCGAACTAAATGATCCATTGTATGGAATGTCAGCTGACATGTACACTGGACAAGGGATTTATAGCAAGGTAGAAACGCAGCTAGCCTTTTCAGCAGCGATGCATCGACGAGCCGCACAACTTGCCCTAGATGCCTTTTTTGCTCTACCAGGAGCACATGCTCCCTCATTTAGTGGAGTACGTCAAGGCACCACTGAAGGTTATTCAAATTTTATTGATTGTTTGTATGAGTCAATTATGCAAAATCCAGCTATGGATGAAACGATGAAGGCTCGAATGTTCCGTATTTTAGCCTTTGAAAATGCGAATGCTAAAACCAAGCAGATCTTAGCCACATTGCCCTCAGGAGCTCCAGTAGAAGAGATGCTATCCTGAGTAGCAAGAGTGGAGGAGCAACATCAAGTCAATGCCGTAGCTGCTGCAGTCCAAGAAGCGGTCAAGGAAGTTGTACAGCCAATAATCACAGTCATCCGTAAACCATCATCGGGGCCTCGAGCACAATTTTCAGGAAAGTGTTATCAATGTGGGGAAGATGGTCATGCCAGGCAACATTGCTCGAAAACAGTATGGTGTGAAAAATGTCAATTGAATACGTGTGCAACTGTAGCATGTTGATGTTCGGGAAACTGGTCAACGAGCACGAGAGGAGTACGCACGATGACACAAAAGCCTACTCCAAACAACAATTCAGAGCCATCTTCAACCCAGACCCAGGTTTTTTACAACTCCACAAACCCAGCACCAGGGGAAGCCTTGGAGTTGATGTGGAGACACCAATAGACATTGCCTTGTCAGACACCAAGGTGCAGAAAGTTCCAACTAATGCCAAGGGTCTATTGATTCACCAGACTAGCCTAACAGGAGGACTGCTAGTGGGGCGCTCTTCAGCAGGAATTAAGGGTATCATCGTCATACCAGGGGTCATCGATGCAGACTACACTGGAGTGATTTACACAATGGTATATACTTTAAATCCTCTTATCTTCATACCAGCTGGAAGCAAAGTTGCTCAAATAGTAACATTAGGAAACCAGTTACCAGAAGTGCCTAATCCTCCCATGAACCTACAAGGTGATAAAGGTTTTGGTTCCATGGGACCTGCTGTATGCTTCACCACTACCATGTCACAACGACCAATGATGAAAATACAACTGTCTCAGGGCAATTGCACTGTCTCCATCACAGCTATGTTAGATACTGGAGCAGATGTTACTATTGTAAGCCAAACAAAGTGGCCTAATGTGTGGCCAGTAGAGTCCTCACTCTCTGCATCAATAGCAGGAGTAGGAGGTCAAATTGTTCCGCACATGAGTGTTAAACCAGTATCATTGCATTTTCCAGAGGGGCAGTGTGTGTTGCTAAAAGTCTATGTTATGGCGCTACCGGGGAGTCTTGAAGCTTTATTTGGGCGAGATGTATTGGGACAATTGGGTGGTGTTCTAACGTCTTCGCCTTTTCACTAGTGGTCACCGGAAAGCAGTTGCCCAACCCTCCATTGACCTGGCTAACAGATGACCCAGTGTGAGTTGACCAGTGGCCGTTAACAGAAGAGCGACTGCAAAAAGCAAAGGAATTAGTAGATGAGCAATTAGCAGCTGGGCGTATAAAACCATCAACTAGTCCTTGGAATACTCCTATTTTTGTAGTTCCTAAGAAAAGTGGTAAATGGCATTTACTTTTTTACTATTCCTTTGCATTTTCAAGATACTCAACGATTTGCGTTCACTGTGCCGTCCATAAACAAAGCAGAACCAGCCAAACGGTATGAGTGGGTAGTATTGCCACAAGGTATGAAAAACTCACCTACATTATGTCAATTGTATGTAGCGTGGGCATTGCAGCCAATTCGTGACTTATGGCAAAAAACCATTATCTATCATTATATGGATGACATTCTTTGCTGTCAGGAAACAGAGTTTACCGAAGAAGCTGTTCACATACTACACATTGAGCTTCAAAAGAAAGGCCTAGTAGTTGCTCCTGAAAAAGTACAGCAAAGCGCTCCATGGAAATATTTAGGATGGATAATCTCTGCATCTCAGATACGGCCTCAAAAAATTGAGTTACATACAGAGTTGTGCACTTTGAATGATGTTCAAAAGTTGTTAGGTGACATCCAATGGATCAGAACTTGTGCTGGTATTTCAAATACAGACATAGCACCACTTACTAGTTTATTGAAAGGCAAAGATCCAACTGCAGCAATTACCTTAGAACCTCAACATCAAACAGCCTTGTCAAATATTCTTGAAAAATTGAAGAAAAATTGGACAAGACTTTGTATTGCCAATCAGCCTGTATCATTATTGATCAGTAATCAAGAATCTCCTTTAGCAGTCATCTGTCATTGGCAAAACAAAAGCGGGGAAGATTCTCCCTCTTCTCTTTGTACTTCTTACACTCTTACTTGTGCCACTGCCAAAACTGCTAAAGTCACTGAATTGGATGATTTTAGGATTTTGGAATGGGTGTTTCTAGGAGTTCAGCCAAAGTTTCGCATACAGACAAGGCCAGAGGCAATAGGAGAGTTGATAAGAAAAGAGAGATCCAGAATAGTGGAGATAAGTGGCCAAGAGCCTGCGGACATTAGTCTACCAATATCTAGTACAGATTTAGAATGGTGGCTTAGACATTCCATTCCCATTCAGGAGGCGTTATTAGGGTTTTCTGGGTTGGTGCATTCACAGCAACCAAAAGGTAAATTATGGCAGTTTCTTAAGAATAATCAGTGGTTAGATTGTAGCAAGGTTCAGAGACAACCAGTAAAAGGTTTGACAGTATATACAGATGCAGGAAAACATCAGCTTCAAGCAGTATGTGTTTGGCAGGAAAAGAATCAGTGGGTGCAATACCTGATTGAAGGTACCAAAGAGGACTCTCTTCAAACTTTGGAGCTCACAGCTGTTGTGTGGGCGTTAACAAAATGGTTACATACTCCTTTGAATGTAGTCACAGATTCTCTTTATGTAGCTGGGGTAGTACCGAGTACAGAAAATGCTCTTTTGAGACAATCCGATAACCCGCGGCTGGGAAAACTGTTTGTTCAGTTAAGATTAATTTTAGGCCAACGAACAGAATCTTGTTGTGTGCTTCACATTCGTAGCCATCAGTGGAATCTTGGATTGGGGGAAGGAAATCAGAGCGCCAATAATTTAGTTAGCCCCGTGCAGTACATGCCGCCTGCAGATAAATTCCAGCAGGCCAGACAGAGTCATGAGAACTTTCATCAGAATGCCAAAGGTTTGCAAAGACAATTCGGTTTGACTCAGAATGAAGCCCGTACTATTGTCCAAGCTTGTCCACAATGTGGAACTCAAACTTTAGGAATCGGCAGTGGGGTTAACCCTAGAGGTCTTAAGGCATTAGAAGTGTGGCAGATGGATGTAACGCATGTTCCTGAGTTCGGGAGGCTCAAGTATGTGCATGTCACAGTGGACACCTTTTCAAAAATGGTTTGGGCTATGACGTTGCCAGGAGAAAGAGCGCAGCATGTGTGTAAACATCTAACAGCATGTTTTGCAGTAATGGGTGTTCCAGAACAAATCAAAACAGATAATGGACCTGCATATGTTAGTCAGAAACTGAGATCTTTTCTAATGCAGTGGGGAATCAAGCATGTGACAGGCATACCACATTCACCCACGGGACAGGCAATCATTGAACGAGCGCACCAGATGATAAAAGGGTATTTAACCAAGCAAAAGGGTGAAGAATTAGATTGTCAATCACGGTTAAGCAAGGTGGTGTTCACTCTAAACTACTTGTGTCTCACAGGAGATCATGAAGAGCATCCAGTTATTATACATCATCATCAAATTAAGTTAGGAAGAACAAATACCTCACCAGAGTTGTTAGTAAGATATCGCGATTCTGTAACTGATATTTTGAAAGGTCCTGTATCAGTAATTTTTAATGGTCAAGGTTACATGTGTCTCTCCACAGATCAAGGACCACTGTGGGTTCCCAGTCGTTCAGTGAAGCCAGAACTGAAGAAGTAACATGTGGCTCCAGAATCTCCTTCGCGTAATTATGATGATAACAGTAATGATTCTGAATAAGTGTAATACAGTTTGGTTCCCTTCTCAGCCAAAGACAAATGTTTGGGTGACATTAGCCAATGTCACAGGGCAGGATTCTATCTGTTTAGCTAAGGTATGTGCCTTTTGATTGTTTTGATTCTAATTGTGATTCGCTTTTGTATAGTACTGAGTTGTGTTAAGAGGGGTTTAGAACGCACGGTTCGTCACGCCTGGGTTGTTCAAAAAGAAAAAGGGGGAATTGTGGATAACTTTTTAGGAGAGAGAGGGCATAACGTATGTGCGGTGAACAATCCAGGGCTTGACATGGCCCCGGTTTAGGCTTGGACTGCCGCTTGTCGTCCTCTACCAGCAGAGACATGGAACGTCACGGCGCGTGGACAGCGGCTGATCGCCAATAGCATATGGGGGTGGGACACGTGATCAGTGCATTGTAGCCAATCATTATCGTATGTTTAGCGCGTGCTTAGGAAAAAGTTTTATATATGTTCTGTTACGGTTAATAAAGGAGAATGATTTAACCCACAGTGGGACGCTGTCGTTACTCTGGCCGACTCTTTCCGTCCAACGAGGCTCGTCGAAAGGATCCACTCTGACAACTGGGTAGAGCAGAGCAGGTCATCCTGATCTTGATAGCATTGTTCATGCTAGCATTGATCCACTTTTGAAAGCAATCTTAAAGCTAGATGGATAACCAAATGGAGATGAAAATTTATTAAAATTCCATAATGCTTTCTTGACAATGTCACCTCTAGTGGACTCACTAATGCCAAATGGCTGTGGTTACAACCAGTGTGAGCCCGGCAGAGAGATGCTCACCTACATATAGGCTGAAACGACAGCCTGGAAATGAGATTTCTTCTGTTCCAGATCCTGTGCTGGTCTGTCATGAAGGTGAATTTCAACTTTAAAAGTCGTGGTTCTCCAGTATGTCTCTGATACCATTGTGAGATGGTAGGCATAAATTTACCACATTTGAAACATCACTGTCAAACCCTCATTGTAGACAAAAGTGTCTTGTTCATTTATAGTTAATGAAACTTTTATGCTTCTGCTTAGGCCCTATATCATAGTTCCAGCTAAGGCTGAAGCTTACACCATTCAGGAGAGTATGACTTGTAAGATGAAATGACGTACTGACTATGTTCTCTAGAAGTGGATGTGGCTATCCTGACACTTTAATTTCTGTCAGGTTTGCTGCTCTTGCTCTTCTCATTTTCCAACTGCATAAGTAATATCTTGTAAAAATGGGAAATAATGAAAAATTAATATGGGCATTGAAGGACAGAGGTGGTGTATGGTATTGTGGGTGCAATAGGTTCCACACATGAAAGCAGACTATCTGGCATGCTGCAATACTTTGACTTTGCAGGATAATTCATTCTACATTCTCCTATGAAAGCAGTCTCAATAACACTTTCCCACATTTAACATAATATTTAAGCATATTGTAAACATAGTCCATGAATTTGACTCTGCTATCATTACATTAACAGTAGCTCACTCCACAAATAACCCACTGAAATACAGTGAGCTGTTTACTCAGCTCTTTTGAGGATATTATTAGTAGTAGTAATGTACAACAAGGCCAAAATACAGCTCTTGTTTTAAGCTCTGTTTCATTGCCTTTTCTGTCATCAGTTATGAAGGCACAATATCCCCATGGGAGTCTGTTTGAAAAACAAAATCTTTTCTACTTAGTGAATTTAGCATGTATTGCTGTGAAGACCACTAATGATAAGATTTAATGGATGCTAAAAAGATTGCTTGAAGATCATACAATTGTTGTTAGTCAAGTTAGATTGAAGTTACACCAAGAGATAAAGTTGCTAAGATAGTAAGGAAATAAGGATATTCCTAAGGTTTGATCACATTGAGGATGCTGAAGGAGAGGGTGGAGTACAAAGTGACAAATCTGAACCCATTGCTCAACGACTGGAAAACATATTTGCATTCTGTCCAGCAGTTTGGATTGCTGCAGAGATAATGTATAGGTCAGTTGAACTAAATTAATATCCAGGCCCAGTGTGCTGGTGTTTGCAGTTTCTGAGCCTTGGGAATGCTTCCAACATTTAAAGAAGAAGAAAAAAAGAAAAAGAATATAAAAAAACACAAACCAATAACTTGTAACATTGCAAAAATTAATGGAGTGGTAAATAACAGTAGCTACAAGTTAACTAAACTGACCACTCTGAATTGCTTGGTACAAGACATTAATCTGAACTATGTAACTATGTTCACTTTTATATAGCCAAATTCAAGTTTGTGTAGTCTACAAGAAAAAAAAGGAAAAAGAAATGCTTAAGTCACACTTCATTAGGTGGGAAACAATATCCTACAGTGACAATGAGAAGAAACATAGTATCATTGCGATAGCCAGTAGAAAATGACCTTTTAAGACAGTATTGTACTTAAAAGTGATAACGTTTTACTATATTTAAGTATGGTAATTTAGCTATGCTAGAGATGTTGTTTCTGTGGAATTTTTATGAGGTCATCACTGTATACCATTTTATCATATACCTTTGGGAAAAACAAACAAACAATAAAAAGAAACTAATTGGCAAAATGCTAGTCAAGGCAAAAAAACTCCTACCTTGTTATGATTTTTTGCTTGGGAAAGAAGGTAAGGAGATATTTAAATGAGATTTTCAAAATACCCAACTGGAAAATATTTTATCTGACAATAAACAGCTTTATAATCTAATAAGAAAAAAGGGCATAACAGAAGGAAAAGATAAAGTAATAGTGATAATATACACATTAATATTTCAAAAGTTTAATAAATTACTTAGTAAAGATGTCATATTTTTCTCAGTCATTTTAAGTTAATATCCAGATTTTATAATTTTCTAAAAATATTTAATAACTCAAGAAATAGTTTTGGATGTTATTTACAAATCCCTTGGTAAACACTATGGTCTGTTTTACATGGTCACCTTACGTTGTGGTCTTTTATGACAGTAAATGTACGAATATTATGGTCCAAACCTAAACATTCTTAAAGGTTAGTGGGAAAGCTTATCTTGAAATTCCTGAAGTAAGAGTGAGTTCTAACTCTGGTTAGAAATACTCTCACTGAGCCTGTCAGAAGAATTATTTCTTAAAAACCATCTCCTTTGGTACTTTTTCGTTTACTATGAATGGCTGAGTCAGCAGAAAAACATAAAATGGTCTGAGCAGTGTAATGGTATCTGGGAAACCTCCAGAGGAGGTTGGAAAACCAAACAAAAAAACTTCAGGTCTGTTCAAATGCACTGTCCTTCAGCTTCATATGATGGATCATGGAGAACTATTAAAATGAATCCACCCGTTACTGTTAACATCAGCTGAAGATCTTATTCCTGAAGAGCTGGGGTTGTTCAGCCTGGAGAAGAGAAGGCTCCGAGATCTTATTGAAGCATTTCATTTCTTAAAGGGGGCTTATAAGAAAGATGGGGACAAAATTTTTAGCAGGACCTGTTGTGGTAGGGCACTGGGAAATGGTTTTAAACTAAAAGAGGGTAGATTTAGACTAGATACAAGGAAGAAATATTTTACAATGAGAGTGGTAAAACACTGGAACAGGTTGCCCAGAGAGGTGGAAGATGCCCCATCCTTGGAAACATTCAAAGTCAGGTTGGACGGGGCTCTGAGCAACCTTATTTAGATGAAGATGTCCCCACCCATTGCAGGAGAAGTTGGATTTGATGACCTTCTAACCAGAACTATTCTATGATTCCATGATTCTATAATCCAGACTAGTGGTCATTGGGTCTTCCAGCTCTTTGCTGGCATCAAGCGTGCAGTCTCAGCATGCTCCTGCCTCACAGTGACCTAATCCTTGTTCTCAGTTCCAGCATCTTCCTTTTTTTCCGTAACATGTCTATTCCCAGTCTTTTTGTTTAATTGGGTCCAGTTCCTTTTTCATGTTCTTTATGTGAGCTAATTTTCTCTCATACCATAACTTTCCTGTCCGTGCTCTAGATATACACCTATCACCTATAATTTCTCAGTAACACCTGACCATGTTTTCTCTCACACACAGGTTTCCTCTCCTAGTCTCCCTGCCTACTGAAAGTGAGTGATCTTGACTTCAGATTCAAAATCATTTCACTGTTGCTGTTGTTTTCCCCTCCCTTTAACAAGGTCATCTCTTTCCCCCTTGTTCTACAATTGGTTTCTCTCTGAATTGGACCTATGTCTCAGATTTAGTGCAAAGTTTCTTACTCTGCTCATCAAAACCTATTCCTGTTTCATTTTTATCTTTGTTTTTCTTCTCAGCTTTCTGGTGTGCTAGAGCTTCTCTTTCCCACCAAAAATCATTTTTTTTCCAAGTCTATTCAATTTTAATTTTCCCTTTCTCAGCCCCTTCTGTTTTATAATAAGTTCATGTTGAGAAACTGAGCAAATGAGAACTCATAGAGAACTCAAATCCACGTGTCTTAAATGAATTCAGGTTTCTCTGCACCACTGTCATTTGCATGACTGCTGTTTAAACTCATTATTAGAGCATTAATTTGTTCCTGTCTTGTTTAAACAACACATTGTTGAAGCTCCTGTTCCTCAGAACAGACAATAAATACCACTACATGTCCTAATTTTGCCTGACTTTCCTCCTTGTTTTCCCAATTTCTGCTCCATGCTGTGAAAGATGTAGGCTTTAATTTAGTACCAAATATAATGAAAAAAAGGAAACATAAAAAAATATTGAAAACTATTCTGGAATTTCATTGGCTTGCCTCAGAATCAGTGAAGCTGAGCACAACACAGACATGATAGAGGATCAGATTGTGGGATGCAGTTTGTTTGTTTGGCATGTTGACTACTGGCTCCTCTGCGTCCTTCATAATCTCATGATTTATGACCTGTAAATCAGCCTGTGTATTTTCCCTTCCTTTCTTTCCTCCTTTCTCTTTCATGCTCATTAAAACTATGGGGTTTTTTGTTTTGTTCATGAAGATAAGTACATTTTTTCACTTGAACATGAAGCTAGCAAAGAGGCAAATCCCAAAGGTTTAGCTTCTTTGTGAGAGATGTTTTTTCAAGCCTCTCTATATCTAATTAATTTGTATACCATCGTTTAAGATTCTTAAGGTAGTGCTTATTGGCAGTGACCTGCCAGACTTCCTGGGTCTTAAGGATGAATGAATAAATAACTTTGCTGAATGCTGCTGAATATGTGATAATGTAATTAGTATTCTTGCCAACTGAATTGAAAATGAGATGTTGCGTCTCCAGAGACCATTGTACCTCTTTGTAAATGCTTTTTTTCTTATTTTAAATTCATCTGATACATATGAGCTAAGCAAAAAATGTCCATTGTAAATTAAAACAACTTTATACTGTATGGTGGTCACTTCTGATTTGGCATTGAAAGTTCAATTTGCATAGCACTGCTTAAGACAAAACAGATGAGAATATGTTTTGTTACTTTTTTGTACAATTAAAATTACTACTGGTAATTAAATACATAATCTTTTACTCAGACTGATATATATCGGATGAGGTGGAACAAAGTGTAGGTTACACTACATATTAACACTATCCTGAGGCAAAGGCAAGAAATAACTGCTTTGGATCAGATCAGTTAATTTCCAAGATCTGCTGAAGACAGTATAATATTTAGTACAGGAAGGTAGGAAGACAGAGGCAAGGAATTATATGATACTAATAATCTTACTATATAATACTTAGAATGTGAATATTAATCAACCTTCATCAGACTGGTTGGACACAGTTGCACAGGAAATAGTGCAGAGGATTGTTGGCCATTTTTTTTAGTAAAAATTAGGGATTTTCCTCAAAAAAATACCAGAAGGTTGATATTCTCCTTAGAAAATGTCTCAAGGGATGAGTATGTCTTACAGGCTGTTTAGCACTTCCACTGTAACTGCTATAGACGATGACTTTAAACCCAGAAATAAGTGAATAAATCAGATATCTGTGCTCATTAGGAGGGGTGAGGGGGAAGCTGATAGATAAACCAAAGCTATTCGTAACAATGATGATTCTCTTTAGTTGAAAAAAATAACACAGTTGTTCTTTACTTCAGCCTTCCTGAAAATTTGTGAAGTATTTTGTTGTTCAGAATAAAGATTAAGAGAGAGGAGAGGAGAGGAGAGGAGAGGAGAGGAGAGGAGAGGAGAGGAGAGGAGTGGAGAGGAGAGGAGGGGAGAGGAGAGGAGAGGAGGGGAGAGGAGAGGAGAGGAGAGGAGGGGAGAGGAGGGGAGAGGAGGGGAGGGGAGGGGAGGGGAGGGGAGGGGAGGGGAGAGGAGAGGAGAGGAGAGGAGAGGAGAGGAGAGGAGAGGAGAGGAGGGGAGAGGAGGGGAGAGGAGGGGAGGGGAGGGGAGGGGAGGGGAGGGGAGGGGAGAGGAGAGGAGAGGAGAGGAGAGGAGAGGAGAGGAGAGGAGAGGAGAGGAGAGGAGGAACAATACAGGAATACTCCCTCTTAGAGCTGCAAAATGCTAGAAAGGCATCCACTGAAAGTAGACACTCACCCCACAAGATATGCAGCTCCTGGGGAGTCTGTGATCTCGTTTAACCTTACTGCTGTAGTACAGAGAACTAAAGCAACAGGTCAGTGACTAGCACAGACAGCAGTACTTGTACTAATGGAAATGAGTTTTTCTATTTTACTACAGACAGACAGAATCAGAAGAAGAATAAGGAGAATATTATTTACATTATAAAACCTTCCCGGTCCTGAAGAGCCCACTCTTTTGGAAAGGAGTACTGTATGATTCCATGTTTTCTGAACCAAACCACATTGTGTTGTTAGGGGCAGATAAGGTTTTCAGAGTAATTATGTAGCTATTTGGTGCATTGATGGTGGAGTAAGGCTGGGGGAGGTGGAAATCCTATCAAAGAGTTCGTTGCATGAACCACAGTATCATGGCTCAGAGGAGGAGAAGCAGGACTGGATTCTCAAGAGCTTCCCAGTAACATTTTTCTCTTACTTATTTCTGTTGTTATTTTTCCCCTGGTGACATAAACACAAATTCTCTCTCCCATCTCCAACCCTCAGGACTGTTACTCTCTGCCTGGCAATGTTCTCCAAGACTGAGTGACATGTAAACTTGCCTTATGACAGGAATGTGCTATTTCATTATGAGATAAAGGTGAAGGTGCACTTCAGCATGAGTTGAGGATGTAACTGTGCGCCTCGTACCAAAATTTAGCCTTTTCCAGCCTCACCAGTGTTTTGTGGCTGTGTTTTCCAGCCTGAGTGTATAGTACTTATAGCTAACAAAAAATTTTGTCTTTCATTTAGTTTGATAGATGGCACTTTTGAATTTGACAGCTAATGAGGGCTAGAAATTGTAGCATTTCATGGTTTTGTGCAGTCAGGAATAAGAAGAGACACTCCTCACCTGTTATCTTCCTTTAAAAAGCTGTATTTTCTCTTTCTGACAAATCATTCTGTCCCTTTGAAACTATGGTGATACCAAATGCAGGTATAGAGAAGCACAATATAAAGAGTGATGTGGAGAACTGCAGAATCACAAGGAGCTCTACAGACCTCTATAGAGTGTATTCTACGTAATATAATATGATACATAAAGTAAACACCATATTCTCACCACTTCAAAGTTCTTATTCTTTTCTCATGTGATTTTTCTCTTGGCTTCACAAAGAGAATTTCTGATGCTGAGAAAATGTATGGTTAATATATTCATGGCATCTATCCAATCTATGTATCAGCATAGCTGTAAAGATACCAGATGCTCATCTGAAAACAATTCTAAGGGCAATAACAACTCCAAATATTTTCAAAAGCTTCTAAGTTTCTCAAATAATTTTTTTCTCTTTAAACATATGAGTTTTCTTGCTGTGTGATATTCTTTTTTTTTTCCTTTGTTATAGTGAAGTAGACATAACCAGCATTTTGGAGAGATATGTCCTGCTGATCAATTTTTGATTCCGAATAACTCACAGATTTCCTGACACTCATAAATATTCAAGCTCAGTGGGTATTTGTGCTCCCTGGTATCTATAAATATATGGCAGATTTTGATTGTTTTATGATGGAAGTTTATTTCATTTTATTTTTGCCTTCACAGTTGGCTTTGGGTGGTTTTTTTCTGCTTTATAGACCCTTGTCTTTTTATTAGTTCTGTATTCCCTGTTGATTTTATGTTTTATATTCCTGCTGTCACCTCCAGCATCTCACTGTAAACAAGAATGTTGTATCCTAGTGGGTTATTTTCTGTTAATAACCTGTGATACAGTATATAAATAAACCAGAGAGGGATTCACAGGTGCAATTTATTAGAGTTATTGCAATGTGACTTCAGTAATGTGCTCAAGTTCTTTAAAAACTTTGGTGTGTTCTGAGTTGAAGATGACAACTATATATTGCAGTTCTGAAGAGAAAAATAAATATGAGTGTAATGAAATATATCCAAGTCCAACTCAATTATAATTGCAATTTCTCAGTGTTGATGCTTGGAGACCTGTATGTACCTCAGGATAATTCAAACAAAAGTAAACCAGTAAGATAACATATTATCCAGGTTAGACTCAATGGATGAAACCAAGCAAAATGGCAAAGCATACAAAATACTCTGTCCTCCCTGTACTTAGGTCATTGTTAACTACATTATAACATATCCTGATCCTAGCATGCTTCTGTTAAACTTCACATCATACAATCATGTTTCAGACATATGTTTTACCTATGGAGAAGAGCTGTTAAAAACAAGCAAGACATAGTTCAGAGGTTGATTGACTCTATCTCAAAGCTGTAGTGAACTTCCCAAATCTCTCAAATGAGTTTTGAGCACACTTTAAAAAACAGTCTGATTAAGGTGAAAACCAAAATGTTATCAGCAATAATGTATCTGCTCACACACAAATAGTGACTAGAGCTGTCATATCTGAAATGTGCAAGAAGACTACTGTGCTTTTCACCATTTACTGCTGTTCATAAGAAATCAAAGCACAGAGAATCAGTGCTTGACGCAAGCCAGATTAAAAGAAAACAGAGTGCTCAGAGCAGCTAAAAAGCAATGTTCACCCAACCCTTCCTCATCTGTATAAGCTGATGTGCTGGCTCAAATAAAAGCTGTACTGTCATTCAAAATGTTTTGGAACCACTTACCAATCAATCCTGATATAATATTTTGGAACAGTTTTAACTCAATACTGTGACTTTTCTATGTTCAACACTATACTTCCTGCTCTTTTCTAATATTAAATTATAATTCATTATCTTCTCTAGATATTGACATCACCTCACAGAGAGTGCAAGATGGTACCATGCAAATGTGACCAGGACTTTTGACCAGGCATACAGCTAAAAGAGAAACTCTCCATTTAAGGAAGGGAGATAGTTTGTCTTGCACCTCAAATAGTGTAGATTACTGGCATGATAAAGCAAGGTTGTTGGAGCTGTCTGAACTGTAGCTATTTCACACCTGTGGAGGCCGGAGATATCAGAAACTTTTTTTGATGAAACATCAGGCCATCCTGTCTTACCCAATCTACAGTTCACAGAATCCATAAGCAGGTATCCTTTTTGTCTGTGTAAGGGTGACAGCTGACTTAGGATGAATTTACTTTTGTCGATTATTATTGTCAGCAGAGTGATTCTGCACAAAGGTCCTTTTACACTGGTTATCTTTGATTTTAAAGCTCCTTTGCTGACATTAAAAATTTAATTCTCATGAATATCTTATTCTTGCAATGACTACTGACAAATATCTGCTAGTAGGCGGCAGGAGCTGAGCAAGTTAACACCACAAATGTAGTGCTCAGTCCTATCTCAGCTCCTGCCTTGTTAAGTTGCTGGGAACGCTGCCACTGATATTAAAGGGAACAAGATCAAGCTTGTTTCTCCTGTGTAGATGCAATCAGGATTCAATGATAGAAGTGACATCTCCAGCAGAGACAGCTTTCTTTGGCATCAGAGAGAACAGATTCTGGTCTTGTATAGTGAAAGTTCCAGACTGTCTTACAAAAAAGGAAAATCTCTTTTAATTTAAGTAACAAATGCATCATCTGTGTTACTATCATGATAGTTCTGGCCAAAAAATATAGAATCCTGTAGGGATGGGTTTTTTATTATTAGTTTAATCGCAGCCGTATCAAGATCACCTTTAAATCCTATGGACACATTTATGTATAATGCTTTCATATTACTCTGTGGGACTTCTATGAGAAAATAAAATAAAATATAAGAACATACGAAATTTACAACCTCTCAAAAAGGTAGGAATATTTTTTAGGTTTTTTACAGCTTTCCTTTTGTTCATATTTATATTACCCTGCTCTTTAGAGTTACAGTGATCCTCTTTTCCAGTCATTTACTCTGTGCATGTTTTTTATTTTGTATGATATTGTAACAAATGCATTGCATATGAAAAGGCACTAATACCAGGATATGTCTCAGAAATAGCTTTAATCCTGGACATTTTTTTTTAAATAAGGAGGATCCAGTGAACACAGTTGTCTGTTTTTCCAGACAATGACATTTAGTCTTTATTACATAGCCACAGCGTAAGCATTTTTCCATCTCTGATCATCCAAACAGTAGAGTAAGAGTTTATTCTTTCTCTGGACAAACAAATAGGCCTAAAATTAATCAGATCTTTGTCTCATGTACCTCAGCTTTCATGCAAGGTTCTCATGCTCTATATATGTGAAGGGTTACGAGGATATATCTGAAATGTCTAGCTAGTAATATTGCGCACACAAGAACTGGAAACTTGATTTACCTTCACTAGTATTTTCAAACAAAGTTATTAGTGACATCATTTTATTAATTAAAAAATAACACATTTTTTGTAATCTCCAGACTGTGACATAAAAAAGAACTATTAAAAACTCATACCTCAAATGAAGGACCTGAACAATGAAAAGGGAAGATACTTTTTATTATTGTTTATTTCTACTGCACAAATTTCATGAGACCTACATGATAGCCAGTGCTGAATCTTCTGGGATCTGTTCTTCCTGAAAGCTCTTCTGTCACTTGCAATACTTAAAAGTATGTTAGTTCATCATCTCAAAGTGTTATATACTCGTCCTGCTGTCATCCACCACTTGTCTATGACGTCTCTAATATCTGCATGGTCTGAATACAAATTAAATAAATGCAAAGGGTGTGGGACGAACATTTCCAAGTACTTTTTAAATCCTCCTGTTTATTTAGGACTACATATTTCTTTGTTGTCAGGCTTTCTGTGTTATTACGAGGGAAATAATGGTATGTGAAAGACTCAGAATTATTTCCTCATATTACTAATATATAAAATGTTGTTTAAATAGCTGATTTTTAGATCTTTACTTCAAAATCAAAACTCCCCCATAAATTGGGTCAGTTGTTTTTTTTTTTTTCCTTTGGGAAGGGAGGAGGAAGGAAGGGAATTTTTTTCCTTGACATTCTATTCATAACTTACCTCCTGCTTATTCTTCACCTTCAGGTGATGTTAACTAGATTCATTATAGAATTCTCAAATGTAATATCACCTGTCTCCTCCTTATCAATACTATTACAATTGTCTTCTCAAATGTTTATTTGTATCACTTATTGTCCTTTACCCTAGTTTCTGGTAAATCTGTTCAAATCTTTGATAAGTTCTCTCTCCGAGAGAGATAAAATCCAGCTATGTGTTTGCTAAATGGGCTAGCGAATCTTTAGAAAGGTTGACTAACCATACTTTCGCCTTCTCGTTAGAGCAGATTACCAATGGTTTTGAGTGCTTTGAATATCCGTGGAGTTTTGGTAGAACTGTAACAGTGTTCTCTGCCGTGACGAATGTGCTAGTATTAATACTAGTGTTAAAAGAAATCAGATTAAATCGGAGGTTTGTGTCTCTTTCAAGCAATGAGAGTTGCATGGCGTCTGTTGAAGCTGGAAGGGCAGCTGAAACTGCAGCTGCAGCCACCGCCCCCCCAGTCGCAGACACCATGGCTACACAGGCTCAAGCCTCCTCCTTGACTGCGGATGATGTCGCTTGTCCAAAGGCTAAAAGGGCCCCTCCTTCCTCAAACACGGAGCATGGTTGCTGTTGTAACAATAACAACCCCTGTGATAATGGTGAGCCCATATCAGCATCAGTTCTAAGAAAGTCACTAGAAAGGCTGCTCGTACTGCAGATGATGGCAACAGGCCAAACTCATCCCAAGGGGCATCATCAAGGCAGGAAGTGACCACTACTCAGTCCTTTTCTCCAGGTGAGCTGAGAGATCTGTGAAAAGACTATAGTTGTTGTGATGGCAAGAATATTGTAACCTGGATGCTCCAATGCTGGGATAATGGGGCAGAAACGATAGAACTGGAGGGCGGAGAAGCAAAACAGCTGGGATCTCTGTCAAAGGATTCCACCCTTGATAGGGCAATTGCAAGTGAGCACAACTCCGCTGCTCTCTGGACCTGACTCCTGACAGCTATGAAAACAAGATTTCGTCACAAGGATGATTGTCAATGCACATCAGGGAAACGGAATACTATGGAGAGAGGTATCCAGTTCCTGAGAGAATTAGTTGTGGGAGAGATCATCTATTTTGGGCCAAACAGCCAAGAGGGGTTAGATCCAGATAGAATCAAGTGTACATGATCTATGTGGTGCAAATTAGTACAAAGTGCATCACCTGCATATGCTAAGTCATTGGCAGGAATGGTCTTGTCAACTGGTGGTAGACAAGGTGTTTCTGACATGATTGAGCAGCTCCGGGAATTTGAAGACAGCCTTGCTGGTTCTCTATGGGCTTGTGTCTCTACTGTGGAGAAAATGTGTGAAAAATCTGATGACCGTTTTGAAAAGCTGTTGCAAGAAATCAAAGCACTCAGAGAAGACACACATGATTCACGACTTGTATGAACCAATGTTGCAGCTATTAGGAGAAGGCGTTTCCAATCTCCGGAGAGAGAACAGAGGCAGACCACCACCAGAAGTTCACTGTGGTCCTTCCTACGTGAGCAGGGAGAAGATATGAATCAGTAGCATAAAAGACCTACTTCAGAACTTCAAGAATGAGTACGTGAGTTAAAAGGGAAAACTCCTAGGAAAAGGGCTGCCCCAGTTTACAAAGGGGACAGAAGAGATTCTAATGCTCTTGAAGGAACCTCTAATTCACACTCAGAGACTGTGCAAGACAGAGATTAGAGGTGCCCTGCCTCCAGCCAGGCAGAGGAAAGGGATAACAGAGTTTATTGGACTGTACAGATACAATGGCCTGGTACAACACACCCCCAGGAGTACAAGGCTTTGGTGGACACTGATGCTCAGTGCACAATAATTCCTTCAAACTATAAAGGAACACAATCCATCAATATTTTTGGAGTGACTGAGGGATCCCAGGAACTGACTGTTGTAGAGGCTGAAATGAGCCTAACTGGAAAAAACTGGCAAAAGCATCCCATTGTGACTGGTCCAGATGCTCCGTGCATCTTTGGCATAGACTACCTCAGGAGAGGGTATTTTAAGGACCCAAAAGGGTATAGGTGGGCATTTGATATAGCATCTGTGGACACTGAGAAAATTGAACAGCTGTCTGATTTGCCTGGTCTTTCAGACGACCCTTCTGTTGTAGGACTGCTGGTTGTTGATGATCAGCAGGTGCCAGTTGCTTCCACGACGGTGCATCGTCGACAGTATCGCACCAACCGGGACTCTTTGATTCCTATTCAGAAATTGATTCATCAGTTAGACAGCCAGGGTGAGATCAGTAAGACTCGCTCACCTTTTAATAGCCCAGTTTGGTCAGTGCGTAGAGTCTAGTGATGAGTGGAGACTACTTGTAGACTATCGTGGCCTCAATGAGGTTACACCACCATTGAGTGCTACTGTGCCTGATATGCTAGAACTACAATTTGAACTGGAGTCAAAGGCAGCTAAGAGGTATGCCACCACTGACATTGCTAATGCATTTTTCTCTATCGCTTTTCTCTATCCCTTTAGCAGCAGAATGCAGGCCGCAGTTTGCTTTCACCTGTAGGGGCATCCGGTACATATGGAATCGCTTACCCTTTCAGAGACTGAAAAACGGTATGCCCTGTTCACAGATGGATCCTGCCATCTTGTAGGTAAACATCGAAGGTGGAAAGCTGCTGTGTGGAGTCCCATACGACGAGAGACAGAAGCCACTGAAGGACAGGGTGAATCTAGTCAATTTGCAGAAGTGAAAGCCATCCAGCTGGCCTTGGACATTGCTGAACGAGAAAAGTGGCCAATACTTTATCTTTATACTGACTCATGGATGGTGGCAAATGCCTTGTGGGGGTTGCTACAGCAATGGAAGAAAAACAACTGGCAACGCAGAGGTAAACCCATTTGGGCCGCCACACTGTGGCAAGACATTGCTACTCCGCGAGAAAGCCTGATTGTGAGACTTCATCATGTAGATGCTCACGTGCCTAAAAGTCGAGCCACCGAGGAACATCGAAACAACCAACAAGCGGATCAAGCTGCTAAGATTCAAGTAGCTGAAGTGGATTTGGACTGACAACATAAAGGTGAACTCTTCTTAGCAAAGTAGGCCCATGATGCTTCAGGGCATCAAGGTAGGGATGCAACCTATAAATGGGCTCGTGATCGAGGGGTGGACTTAACTATGGACACTATTTCACAGGTTATTCATGAATGTGACACTTGCACTGAAATCAAACAAGCTAAAAGGTTAAAGCCTGTATGGTATGGGGGGCAATGGTTAAAGTAGAAGTATGGAGAGGCTTGGCAGATTGATTATATTACACTTCCACAAACTTGTCAGGGTAAGCAGTATGTACTTACAATGGTAGAAGCAACCACTGGATGGTTGGAAACATATGCTGTACCCCATGCTACAGCCCGAAATATGATCTTGGGCCTTGAAAAGCAAGTCCTTTTGTGACATGGTACGCCAGAAAGAATTGAATCTGACAGTGGTACTCATTTCAAAAACAGTCTTATAGACAACTGGGCCAAAGAACATGGTATTGAATGGGTATATCACATTCCATATCCTGCACCGGCTTCTGGGAAAATTGAAAGGTACAATGGTTTGTTAAAAACTACACTAAAAACCCTGGGTGGTGGAACCTTTAAAAACTGGGATTCACATTTAGCAAAAGCCACTTGGTTGTTCAACATTAGAGGATCAACTAATCAAGCCGGGCCTGCACAATCAGAAATTCTACGTACTGTAGAAGGAGATAAAGTCCCTGTAGTACACATGAAAAGTATGTTAGGAAAGGCAGTTTGGGTCACTCCTACCTCAGGCAAAGGCAAGCCCATTCGTGAGATTGTTTTTGCCCAAGGTCCTGGTAACACCTGGTGGGTGAGGCTTAAAGATGGAGAAGTTCGATGTGTACCTCAAGGGGATTTCATTTTAGGTGAAAATAGTCAAGACTGAACTGCATTATGTTAATTTCCATACTAACAGTGTCTAATAAGTGTCTTTCAGATCAAGACAGTGGTGATGGAACCAGAGCTAGTTTCTTCGAGTGGCGCCTGACAACTTCTTTGAAGTTGATGTCTTTAACCCACAAACAGTGGTCATGAGATGTACTAGATGTGTGATAAGTGAACTTAAATGAGCTTTTCCAAAGGATGGTCCATGGACTAAGAGAATGATGAGCTACACCTGCGTATATATATGTATATAGCTGTTGTAATTAATTAGATTGTGTTGATGAGGTTTAAGTATGCCGTGAATGGTATGTTATAAGGGGTGGAATGTTCTGGGTCATTGCGGGGAGCAACAAGAGGAGGTGGTCTGAGTCAGGTTACCACAAATTGACCAATGGGAGTATTCCATCCCATTCACGACTTCCTGGATATAAAGAGTGGAGACCAGAAGGACTCTCTCTGTCTTCTGCTGGGTCTTCTGCTGCTTTGCTTTGCTTCTTTTCTTTCTGCCATCCCTGCAAGCTGAGGCCTTGTGACAGACTGAATCTAGTTCCGGTTGGCTGCAGGATCCTGCCAGACTAGCTACTGGGAATTGCAAGACTGGTTCTATAATATTTGTTCTGCTTTATTTTTCTCTGTGTTCATTTAGTAGCATTAGTAAAACATTTTCAAATTTTCCAGCTCTCTTCTCTCTGTCCTTCTTTTCCTTTCCTTTCCTCTCAAAATCACCTGTCCTTAGTGAAAAAGGGGGTGCGGGGTGCAAAACGGGAAGGGGAAGAGGGTTAAGCAAAATACATCTGCCGCGGTTTTTGATTGTCTCCCCGCAATCAAACCACGACATTTAGTGTGTCAATATTTTGACTTGCAGTGTGTACTTGATCTTAACAACAGTAGGAATGCTTTCATCGTTTTCAGTGAGGAAAGGATTGACCTACAGCCTATCAGCTACATCAGATTCTGAAAGAAAAATGTGATGTATAAATATCTGATCCTATCCATGCTGACAGGTGCTTCATATTCTCAAATATATAGTTGCCGATATAAGCAACATGGGAATATTTTTCGTTTAAACTGTATGCACATTTTTGGAGGAAAGATTTCATCAGCCAAAAGCTGCCAGACAGTTTTAATAGAATTTCATTCTTTTGGAATTCTTTGAAATGTTTATCAACTTTTGATTGACCTGTATTAGTAAATACACATATGCAGGAGTCCTGCTGCTATATTGTGCCACGAGCTACACAGGCATCTGTGACACGATGGAGAACATGAAGAATGTGATGAATGGAGATGTATGTTCTAAAACATATTTTGGACACTTGGTAATATGCTTTTTTCACCACATAAGAACGAAAAAGTCCTTTCCAACTTTTCTCAAAATGATTAACAGGGACAACTAAAGCTTGCTTTTGCTTAATACAGTTCAAGGGTTGTCAGCTAATGCACTTGATTATGAAAGAAAAGAAAATGATATAGCTAGAAGAAAAGACTGTGTTTCTACAGGATAACATAGGTTTGACCAAAGAATTTGTGAAGAATAACTCACTCTATGACAAGTGTGTTTAGCCTCTCCTTTATGGAAATGTATTTCTGAGAGTTGAACTGCATTTTATCCTGCATTTTCTCAGCTGGGCTCAGCTGATATACCAAGCTTACTAAACCAGAGGAGTTCTCTCACATACCTGAAATCGAAAGAATAGTACATTTCAACAGAGAAATTGAACTATCAGGAAAGCTTATGATTCCTCAAGTCAATTTCTGGTCACCTATTTCCACTTCATTAAGAGCATCATAGACACTGTTATATGTAATGTTAAATATTAATTCCCTACATTCCCATTGTAGGCAAAATGTTCTAGATAGTCAGCATTTAAACTTTGTGGAGGTTGAAAATACTGCATCAGTAGGCCTTTATTCCCAGTGAAGATCTATGATAATATGTATATAAAATGTTTAAATAACACAATTGCTAACTGCCTGTTCAATTTCATAGAAGACTTAATGGCAATTAAGTGAGAAGCTTCTAATCACTCCAGTTTTCTAGCATTTTATGAAATACAGAAATAACAATTAATTAACCTAGTATGCTTTTATATTTACAATTTCTGTAGTTTCATACACTATTGAAATGCTGCTTCTCAGGAGACAAGAAAAATATATATTATATCCGCATATGCATTATGTCAATTTTGAGTGGATAGCAAAATAACCTTTTAGAAATAGTATGAAAAAATGAATATTTTAGTATAAACTCAGATTTTATGAATCTTCTGTACCAACTGGGGTTATTGAATTTTTAAATATATATGTATTTTATGTACGTATTTCAGCTACCCACATTGTACTGACACGTTGGACTTAACACAGGAATATACTTAGAAATAAAATGATTTTTTTTCCTGGGGATTTCTTAATGCTCTATGCAATTGTCTGGTAACCAGAAACAAAAGCTTTTAAAGATAAAATATGCTGTACTTTCATAGGCTTGTTTATCCATTTATTTGGCTTTGTGCTTTTCAGATATTTAGTTAGTACTAAGTTTTGACTTCATGTTAATTGCTTTGCTTTTTCAGGCAGTTATTGGATATTTTCATGTGCAAAGACATCAAAGCTAAATAGTGTAGCTAAATAGCTGAGCCTTTCTTTGAGAACGCTGCTGGAGTTTGGCTTCCATGTCACGTACTGGGTCATAACATGTAAAATTGATGTCTCCTTCTGAATGCTCTGCAGTGAGGGAACAGCCTTAAAAACAGGGGGAGGTGTGGTATAGAAATTGAACAACAACAACAACAACAACAAAGAACTGATAAGTTACTGAGAGAGACTACAATTAAAAGGTGCTAGGTCAAAATGAGTTTACAGATTTTAAGGAATTTTTAAATGCCAACAGATCAGTGAATAAATTTTGTGCATCTGTTCAATGCATGAGAAATCCACACTTGAATTCCAGTCTGGCAACACTGCATTTTAGCAGTAGTTGTGGTACAAATATAGACTTCAACAGGAATGCATCAGTTCAAACCAATAAGAAGCAATGGTGTTTTCTTTGTGATAAATTGACACTAAAGCAAAATCCTGGCAATCTATATTATTCAGAGGAGCAGTGATCAAAAGAAGAGGGATACAAAGAACTAGCACTCTCATATATTCTGTATTGATGCAGAGGTATTTTCAGTAACGGCGAGTACAACTACTACCAAGGAATGCTGGAGAAATGCTTTTGAAAGTTGCATTTACAAATCTTTGCTGGAAGTTAGAAGGTGGAAAGCAAAAGGAAACTAGACAATATTCAGATACTGGCTACTATTTATAGTGGTTTAATTGTACCACTACTTTTTCTTATGTAGTGATGTTCTCTCAAGACACTGCTTTCTATGCAGCCACTGGATGTGCAATCGATTTTATTATAATTATCTTGTTATTTTACAAAAAGATTGGATTCTAATTTTCAAAATAAAGTGCTCTGCCTTCATATTAATAATTAGAAAAACAATGTCTTTATTCTCAAGCACACACTAAACAAGGAGTCTATAAGAAGTTTCTGGTTTTGCATTTGTCAACAGTGGTCTACTCTCCATCAAAATTTCACCCCAGTTCTTGTCAGCAACAGTCAACACAACGGAGATCTGCTGCACAGAATATAACACTGTGTGTGAGCTCCATATTATTTCTTTCCTGAATGTAGACTAAGCAAGACAAACTATTACTGTTCTGGTGTCTCCCTGGAGTTTGAAGATCAGGCATGACAAGGCATAGAAAAGCTGCAGCAGTGATGATTGATACAATATTATAAATGGCATTCTCATTTTTTCCTCCCTCTGAGTAATGCAGCAAACACTTCCAAAATCCACCCTTCAACTGATTTGCTGGGATGAGGGGAAGAAGATGGTGTTTTTATTCATTCATAATACTCTCAATAATGGCTATTATGACTATTATTCATCAGAAGACCAGATTCATATTTTACAAGCTTTATTCAAAGTACTTGAAAAGAATTTTATGTGGAATCCAGAGACTCACATCATTCTTGATTTTCAGAAAAGGAATAGTTTTGTTGTTGTTTTGTTTTGGTTTGTTTTGTGTGGGTTTTTTTAATGATAATTTATCAGAATTAACTTTCTGTGAAATACAAACCCAGTAGAAATACTGATCATCATTCATCATTTTGTGTGACTTCATCAGAAGTCTCAACATATTTGATGTCTTTCTTAAAGCACGACTATAATCATTAATTTACCTAAAAATACATTTTTTTTAAAAAAAAAAGAACTTTTTATTCTGGTCCTTGTAAGTAAAGCTTGAAAATATGACCTCTAATACCCTGAAAAACAGAAAAATATTGCTTGTGAATTATATAATGCCTCTTCAACTCCTATTATGAAAATTGATTTTTGATAAGCCTGACATTGTTCCTGCTCCAGCAGGGGGATTGGACTAGATGATCTTTTGAGGTCCCTTCCAATCCCTAACATTCTGTGACTCTGTGGTAGGCTTTTGAATATTGGCTGCTGACAATACAGAGTCATGAGGTCCAAATTCACGTGTTTTTGAGGGGTGATGAACCATTTGGCAGAACAATTCATTAAATTCATCTTTGCATAAAAGGGCTGTAAGATAAGTCTGTCCTAGTGATTCAGCATAAACTTCAGTTTGTAATTAATCTCAGAGGCATTGGAAACAGAGAAAAATATAGGCGTGGGGATATGTGCTTCCATATCCCTCTTGCTCCTTTAATCTGTCCACCACCAAAAAGGGAATATTCAGGCCAAGGAGGGAATTATTCTAGGACTCCCGAAGCTATTCCATATTCAAAGAGCACTTCTTCTGTACTCATCATCTTGGGTAGAACAAATTATTTCCTCTTTTTCTCTTCCAAAGAATCCAGACTGATTCTTCTGCCAGGTGTTAAAGGGAATACATGCTTTCAAAGCAAATGGAAGTATCTAAGAATTTTAATCAGGTAAAATAATACTTCATAACTGCAGGACCAGCTGGACTGCAAATACGAAAATGAAAATTTAAGAAAGGACCAGTTTTTATCACAAGTTTTGGGTCGGTTGTTCAACTGTTAAAATGTGTGAGAAAAAATATGGGTTAAATTAGTTGCTCTTCTTTTTTACCAGCTGTAGCAGCAGGTAGCAATCACGTTTTACCTTGAAGGTGTCATTCATTACAAGCTACTTGTTTTCAGTCACGGGTATTTGTAATGGTGGAAAATTATCAGGGAACCCCACCACTCACTTCTGAAATAACATACCATAAAAGCATTGAAATTAATATCCCTTTACAAGGTATTCAAATCATATATTTTCCTTGCAGTTGTTTTCCTTACTAGAAGCTGAAGCTAGCCAAACATAAAGTCCTTCTAACCTTGGTAAGGGAATTCACACCAGAGGATCTTTAACACTTAGAGCAAGTGACTCACAATGTTATGCTACTTTTAAATTTTCATCTATCTTGCAGTACCTTCTTGCCTGTCATTTAAATCATGTCAGTCTCTGCTGCTACCCCAAAAGGCTTCTATAATAACTGTGGCATTTGCACATCCCCCTGAGATCTGGAGCCTTCAATAGGGCAGTTGATGGCTCTTTAGCACCCTTTGTGCCCTTCTGTGCCTGTGCCCACCTACACACCTGGGGTGGTGCTGACAGTCATGTCCTCCCCACTGGGGGCAGGGTGACTTCACGTCCACCCAGCTTGTGGGGCAGGAGGGGAGAGACCTTCAGTCGATTGACAGGGTCCTCAAACAAAGGAGGTGCCTAGAGAACATGTTGTAATGCCCACAGCCAGATCTGACCAGGCTATAAAATGGGGTCCCCCACCGAAGATCCCCTTTGAGTGGTCTTCTTGGAGCAGCGGGTCTATGAACTGGAGCCCTCCTCTTAGAGTGGGACACCATCTAAGGAGACTTCCCTGAATTGAGAGCGCCTCACCTCCTCCTGTCGTGAGTGGTTATTTTTCTCTACTGGATATATCCTTGAGTGAGTCCTTGGCTAACCCAGGCAAGTGTGAGCCCTCGCCTAACCCAGGCGAGTGATTATTTCTTCTGGGTACCCATGAGTGAGAAGCCTCTGGTTTTGTTTCTTGTGAGTGAATGCATGCACGTTGTGGATCCTCATTACTCTTATGTTGTCTTACCCCAATAATCTCCTCCACTGATATCTGAGCCTGTATTTTATGTTGTCAGAGTGTTAAATAATTGTATAAACCCTGTTTCTAGTTGGTTTATTGGCTACACTTTTCTGGCTAGAATAAAGTCTGTTTTGGAACTTGCTGTCCACCTAAAATTGACTTTTGGGGTGCCTCCGTGACAATAACCCTGTGTATGAACAATAACTTCCACTGAAGTGGTATGGCTACTCCACAGACAGTTTTAGGGGTTGCACAAGAGTAGAGAAGAATGTTCTTCTATACTCTATGACTGCAAATGGGATTTATGTAATATGTTCAAGACTTTAAAAGAAAGAATGAAACATAAAATGCCCCCTAATTTATGACTGATTTCACTGTCTTTATTAGTTTTTGATCATGGAACACTGGTTAAAAACAAGGTAAATTGTCATCAGCAGCTAGATAGAAAATTAGAGGTTTATCATTTGTTAAAATCCTTCCAATACTACACTTTATAATGCTGAGAACACAGATCAGTCAGGCCTTAAAATATTTAGGCATCATGGGTTTTCAAATTTCAGTTTCCTCCCAGCACGGTCCTGACACTCAGGATTGTCTGTTCATTTATTCTACTGGATTATCTTTGAATTTTTTTCATTATGCCATTCAAATGCTTTACAAATACTACTGAATTAAGCTTTAAGCTACTGGCACTCACACAAGTCTGTCACAGTTCTTTACTTTATTCAGGACTAGCACCAGTAGATTATAGTAAAACAAAATTCAAACTCTTTACTTGCATTTCAGATGATGAAATATAATCTGCAGTATTCATGTTTTTCAACTTCCTGGGCAAACTTTTAGAGATACATTATTTATACACATATATATATGATTGAGTGTGCGTATATATGTGTGCATATATTTTAAATTTTAAGAAGCTTTTGAGGATTCTAAAATCAAAATCACAGGGCAGCAGATAGAAGTATAAATTCTATAATAAGCCATATTGTGGTAAACTTGCTCAGCTTGATGAGACCTAAGTAAGGCAACTACTTTCAGTGAAGTCAGTATCAATGAAGTCCTCTGATGAAAGTCTCGCAAATTTAAATCAGTATCACAATCAGTCTGAAGATGACTCACAGAGTTTCATTTCTTTCAACTAATATCTGTTGTACTGTTATCAAAACCATGATAGTTTTCTATTTTGTAAATTATTTTATTATGAGTCCAAGAAAATGTGTAAAATTCTAAGGCAAATTTTGATAATATATTGAGCCTGTCTGGGATGGAGTTAATTGTCTTCATAGCAGCTTGTATGGTGCTGGGTTTTTTAGATTTGTGACCAAAACAATGCTGATAACACACCACTGTTTTTGCTGTTTCTGAACAGTGCTTGCACAACATCAAGGCCTTTTCTGTTTTTAACTCTGACCCCACAGTTAATAGATTGGGGGATATGCAAGAGCTTGGGAGGGTGCAAAACCAGGAAGCTGGCCCAAACAAACTGAAGAGATATTCCATACCATGCAATGTCATCTTCAGAAATAAAAGGGAAAAAGAGGGGGTTTTAGCAGGGTTAGCCCTCTTCTGTTGGGGAACTGGAATCAGTTTACCCATAGGATGTGATTTGCCTCTGCATCACTGGGTTTTCTTTTCTTTATTTCTTCTTCCACTTCTGCTTTATCTATTAAATAATTTTTATCATGACCAACAAGTTTTCTTGCTTTTACTCTTCTATTCCTTTTCCATTATCCCACTAGGGATGAGAGAGTGAGTGAGCAGCTGTGTGGTGCCTAGCTGCCTGGTGGGGTTAACCCACAGCAGGCTACTTACTAATCAATGCTTTTTTGGAAATTGATATTTCAGAAAAATTTGTTCGTGACTTCTGAATTATGTTAAATGAAATAAGATTTTTTTTTTTGTCTTTCCAATCTATGTTTTGTTCAACTCATAACTAGGTGTGGGCTCTGGTCAAAAAGCTGGTCACCTGTTAGGAATAGAGCTGGGAGCTTCCAAAACGTGATCCAATATAAAAAAAAATGTTGGTTCTGTAGTTTTCACTGAAACAGAACCATGGTATCAGATGGTGAAGGTTTATGGTAGCAGAACTGTTATGAGGTTTCCCAGCAACATCACATTCAGCAGTAGAAAAGATTTCTTATGGGAACTAGGTGGAGCAAAGGAACTGGTAAGAGACACAGAATTTCTGTGGAGATGTACCAGAAAAAATCAGTAAAACTTTGAGACAACGGAAGGACTTAGATTTAAGAGAAAGAAGAGTCCATAAGATTTCAGGCAACTGGATAAACACTCAGAGGTTTATAATGAGAGTCCATTTTCTCTTGCTCCCTATCATATAATGTAAGCTGTCATTTCTCCACTGATTTCACAGTAAATATTACTTTCAGAAGTAAGAAGTGGATCTTCAGTTGTATAACAAGTCTGCTGAGATCAATATATACAGTGAAGGCAGTAATCGTAGATCTAAATACAAAGCAAAATATATTTCGAACCAGGTTTTTTCAAGAGTAAGCTCAGATTTAGATTACCTGCAAGTATTGCTGTTTTAAAAATAAGTTTATGTTTCAGCTCCTCTTCCTTTTTATCTTGTACATGTTTCGATTTGTCAGTAATACAGTAGAGATTCTTCACTTCAGACAACGTGACTGCCAAACACACACACACACACACAAATGATCATAAACTTCAATGCTCATGCTAGCTTTGCCACCAGTTCACACAGTCATTGAAATCAGGTGTTGATCTACATGATCTTAGACCTTTGAAATGGAGATCTTGTATTCATGAGCAATGAAGGGCCTGAGTCTATCTAGATGGCAATAATTCAAATATTTTGGAGAATATTTTGCACTAAAGATCAATTTGTGTTGAGTTTGAAGTCTAGCATTTTTTGCCATAATATATGATGTTTCTGAACTGGAGGTTTATAACTGCAGTTCGTTTGAAAGTCTTTTTAAACACTAATTTACTTCTAATGATGCAAGCTATTTACACGGGTACACACAAATAAGCATGCACGCTAAGTATAGGATGTCTCTACAATCCTAAATACCCAAATGTAAAACTTGAGCATTTGTCAGAGCTACTTTCCTATGGCTGATATTCCCAGTGTGAGCAGAATAGTAACATTTCCTTAAAAAGGCAGAAATATTGCTAGTAATTCCTTTCAAAGATAAAAATCAAATTGTATTTATTTTGGATATTAAACATTGTTTCATTATGTTTATGCAAGCAGATAATTATGCAGTAATTCCATATTAATTTACAACTATATATATATATAAATGACTTTCAACATCAAGTGAAGTGAAATACGCACTTCAATGTAAGTACCAGGATAAAGTGGAAGGTTAATTGAATCTATCACATCAGTCAGCGGTCTCATATCTTAGAGAAGAAACAGAGGGAAATACAGATTAGTATCACCATTCTGTTTTCATCACTGTATTTTCTGCTCTCCTCCTTTGCTGTCATTATTCATTTGTGATGATATAGCTATTAGTCCTTCTTATCTTTTTGTTCCTTTTCCATTTTCTCTCTGACATTACTGTTACAAGAACCAAAAACATTTGCTCACAATTTATTTTCCCTTTGTATCACTATTTACCAACAGGTAAGGTAGGAAGAAGGCATTTGTTTCTTTTTCTTTCGTAACATTTAAGTTCAGCCTGGGAAGCATAGGAAAATGTTTATAGCTCTTGCATACAAGAAACAAGACTATATAACATTCTAATTTCACAGCATAATCTTCAAAACAGCTTGAAAATGTCACTACTTTTCCATTACTAAACATCCCAACTTGATATCATCACCAAGACGTGGAGTAACTGGATCTTAATAGATTCATGATAACAGCAAAGACTGTAAAAAGTTCCTCTTGACAAGAATTTTCCTCTTTTTAGTTACACTCTTTTTCAGATCCATTTGTCATACCATAAACGTGAACTTTACTTGAGGCAATAATGATGCAGATACTTTCAGTGGTGTAGGGTCAGAACTATAATGCATTGTCCTGGGTCATTGAGGGGGGGAAACGAGAGGAGGTGGTCTGAGTCAGGTGACCACAAATTGACCAATGGGAGTATTCCATCCCATTCACGACTTCCTGGATTTAAAAGGTGGACCCGAAGGACTCTCTTCTGCTGGGTCTCCTGCTGCTTTGCTTTGTCTCTGCGTTTTTCTGCTGTCCCTGCAAGCTGAGGCCTTGTGACAAACTAAATCTAGTTCTGTCTGGCTGAAGGATCCTGCCGATGCAGCTGCTGGGAATTGCAAGACTGGTTCTATAATATTTGTTCTGCTTTATTTTTCTCTATGTTTATTTAGTAGCATTAGTAAAACGTTTTCAAATTTTCCAGCTCTCTTCTCTCTGTTCTTCTTTTCCTTTCTTCTCAAAATTGCCTGTCCTTAGTGAAAAAGGGGGAGGAGACGGGGGGCGGAAAACGGGAGGGGGGAAGAGGGTTAAGGAAAATACATCTGCCGCGGTTTTTGATTGTCTCCCCACGATCAAACCACAACATACATAAAAGACCTGCTGAAGAAAGTTGTCTAATAGAGCTGTGTGAAAGATTCCAATCTTGTTTCCTAATATTTCTGAGCAGCTGTTTCAGCTGGCTTTGAATCACTTTATGGTGTGGTAAATTTTCATTTTCATTAAATATTTTTAGCTGATTTCCTTATGAAGGACGATCTAAAGCAGGGATGTCAAACTCATTTTCCCTGGAGGCCACATTAGCATTGTGGTTGCCTTGAAAGAACCAAATGCAATTTTAAGAATGTATAAATGTAACTACTCCTGCTACTGTAACTACTCTGTACTACTCCTAAAGTTTGATAAGGCCTTGGCAAAGTAAAGTTTATAATTCTCTCTTGCTTTTACTTTCCTTCCTCTTCCCCCGCACCGGTGTTGCTTGTGTAGTCACTGTTGACCCCTCCCCTCTCCCCACCTTCTCATAATGCCTTTCCTCACCATTTACATGAAAGACTTAGAGATGCGAGATCTTAATGATAAGAGCTAAATCCACCAACAGAGAATGACTTTCTGCAATGTTTAGTTCACTTTTCCTGCTCCAATCTCTGCACCAGCAGAATGGCATTGAGGGTTTGTACCAAGTTTTTCTGTGCATTCATATTGTGTTAGAATTATGTTCTTGTTTGAGAAGATGAAAAATCCAAAGCTTTTCTCTGTTTAATTCATTTTTGGAAAGTGGTCATAAAGACATCTAGTCTGTTTTATTTTGAAACTCTAACCATGGAAAGCATGTATTCTTTTCAAACATTTGTTAGATCCTTTATTATTTTATAGTATTCGTCCTATATCTGACCATTTTTGCATGAAATACACAGACCATATATATACAATTAAATTTTGGACAATAAGGGACAGGAGCAAATATAAAACGTAAAGAATAAGACCATTATAAATCCTATAAGCCCTATTTTTTAGAGGATTCTTTAGGACTTCTACTTTTACAGGCAATTATGGAGGCTTGGATACATTTTGAAAGTCCAATGGATCAGTAACCCAAATAGACAGCTGAGGAGTGTTCCTATTTCTTACAGGCTTTCTTAAGCACACATGAGTTTTTTGAGGAAAACACCCTCTATCGTTCAAAGGTTTTAAATATAGGTTAAAAAAACTGCTGCCAGGATAACAAGTCCCATAAGGTAACAGATGGATTAGATGGCTTCTAAAATTTCTTTGTAGTAAAGTTTCCTTTGATTCAGTTGTCCTGTGTTTCAAATTGTATATGGACATCAGAACAGTAACTAATATATACACTAAACTAAATTATTAGCAGATTGAATGTTAGTTCTGTCGGTATTCTTCCCCAGTATCCAGTAATACCAACTTAAAGGAAACTTGGTAGGTAATTGCTACTGACCAAAACCTAAATTTTCACCATTGTGAATCTCAAATTCTTAGCTGATAAACTTGTGCATACTTCTGACTTGAATGTCGACCAATATCATTTTGCACTGAATCATCAGTGTCATCAGAAAATAGAAACTATTCAGAAACCATAACAAATAAATATTGGTTTAGTGACAACTTATCTATGTGAACTCACAAGAAAAACAGGGCAGTTCTACAGACATGTATAAACCCATGCTTGAAATCATTGTATGTGGATTTCTTTACCTGCTTTGTAAGTGCAAAGGGGAGGTTATTTTTATTGAGTAGCTTGTAAGGGGTAAAATATGATGGTAGTCCTCCCTCTAAGTTTACCTGAGCAAGGCAGTCTCAAGTCCTTTTCTGACATCAGGTTGTGAGTGATGGTGCTTCACTTGATGGCTGACTTTACATTGATCAAAAAGGTCTTTCCTGCCTTGGTTGACCAAACAAAAGAGAAAACATCAGTGACTGAGAAAATGCAAGTCATCCAGAACTCATCAATGCTATAGGAAGGAATGCACTCAACCTAAAAAGTAGACACCAAAAAAAAAGCAAAAATGTATTGGAACTACACAGCTTGGGTAAAAGCATATAACTTATGAGACAGGAAAATAATTAATGAGTGACACATCCTCATTTTTACTATATCATAGAGGCTAGAATTCAGAGAGTATTTAAAGGTCCTGATAATGGAAAAAAAATACTGTCTATGAAGGCTTCTGTTATGTTAGCATATTAAGTAATTTACACCATTCAGTGCAAGTCAAAGCATTTGGGAAGTACTGCATAAATTACATATTTGTGGATGGAATGACTTTTACAGTCACACAAAGCCAATTATATATGCTTTGAATTGTTTCTCATTCAAGCATGACCACTGACCCTTTGTCACTTAATGTATGTCATTAGTTTTGTATCTCCTCTCAATAATAGGACCTCTAGTTATGCAGCATCTTCTAGTAATGAGATTTATCATCTACTTTAGTCTGAATCTCAATTATGCTTCTGAACATTTAACCTGCAGGAATTTGGTCTGGAGCAGTTCAGCTGCACCACATCTATAAATAGCTCAAGTATACCTAAAATCAATGGAACAGAAGTCTAAATGTGTTTGAATATTGCAATTCTAATAGTACAGCTGGTGAAACTCAGAGTTTTTGGGACTCAGTATGAAGCCTGTGGAGGCTAGTGGAAAGACTCTGAAATGTCTCAGAGGACTAATTGCATTGTCCTGTTTTCTACCATAAATGCATAAGCTGCTCATGATCCACTCAGAAATCATTACAAGTTGACTTGAAATCTGGCCTCCACTTGCATGGACCCTTTTCAGAAAACTTGACCTGAGTTTTCAGTTAAATAGACAGGGAATCTGACTGTATGTTGCTGTATATGCTTGTTTTGTCCCTCTATATGGGTCTACATAACCATCAGAGCCAGGGCACAGCTCCCAGAGCACAACTAACAGAAGGAGCCAACAGATGTTGCAGTTTGCAAAGCAGTTTCTGGGCTGTGCTTCTTTGACATGTTCTTGAGTTTCTGGGCACTTTGTCAGAGACCTGGGTATTCCTGGGAACCTTCAAAGGAACATGAGGTTGCTGCTGCTGCCAGGTAAGGCTAAGGATAAGGTAAGGTTAGTTCCAGCAGATTCTGACAAACTCTGTCAGCTATCCCTCATCAAAAGGCACCTGCAATCTTTGTTCTATCTTAGCCCTAATTAGGGAGTATCAAGTCCTTCCTTTTAATCCATGCTACAGAGAGGCCTATGCAAGAGCCAGGCCCAGCACACTGCCAACAGGTGTAACAGTTTTTCCAGTGGTATGTCAGGATCAGGCTTGCAAACTTTCTTTATGTAACCCATACGTCGTTAGGTGGGGTGGGAGGAAGGCTCCTGCCTCACCTCATGATTTGCAGTTATGGAACAGGTTCACAGTCCTTGACAGCTGGGAGTACTGTCAGATGGAGCATCTTTGGTGGCTAAACCTGAGCCACTCAAAGCTATAAGGCAAGAAGAAATGAGTGATAGCAGAAGGTGACTCCTTGCTGTGGTTGATGAAGGCTCAGATCTGCTGACCTGACTTGTCATCTAGGGAGGTTTGCTGCTTGTCAGAGGCTTATATTTGGGATGTTATGTCTGGCTCTATGACTGCCACTGCCAGGTGCCCTTCCATGCAGGCACCAATGATACTGCTGAGGTGACCTGGGAAATATTAAGCATGGCAACAGGGCTCTGGGGGCAATATTGAAGGCCAGGGAGGGCCCAGCTGGTATTCCTGTCAGTCATGATAGGGAAGAGTCCAAGTAAGACTCAATGGATCCTGCGGGTTAACAGCTGATTACAGAGCTGGTGTTGGCAGCAGGGTTTCAGTTTCTGTGACCATGGGAACCTCTTTGAGGGCCATCAGCTGCTTGGAAAAGATGGAGTTGATTTGACACCCATCTTCAAGAAGGCCCGGAAGGATGATCCGAGGAACTACAGGCCTGTCAGTCTAACCTCAGTGCTGGGCAAGGCCATGGAGCAGATGATCTTGAGTAACATCACACGGCACTTACAAGAGAACCATATCATCAGGCCCAGTCAACATGGGTTTATGAAAGGCAGATCCTGTTTGACCAACCTGATCTCCTTCTATGACAAGGTGACCCAACTAGTAGATGAGGGGAACGCTGTGGATGTGGTGTACTTAGGCTTCAGTAAAGCCTTTGGCACTGTATCCCACAGCATTCTGGAGAATCCAGGCAGCTCATGGCCTGGATGGGTATACTCTGCAATGGATAAAGACCTGACTGGAGGGCTGTGTCAAAAGAGTTGTGGTGATCACAGCCAAATCCGGTTGGCGGCCAGTCATGAGTGGGGTTCCCCAGGGTTCAGTACTGGGACCAGTCCTGTTTAATCTCTTTATCAGTGATGTGGATGAGGGGATTGAGTGCACCCTCAGTAACTTTGCAGATGACATCAAATTGGGTGGGAGTGTTGATCTGCTGGAGGGTAGGAAGGCCATACAGAGGAATCTAGACCGGCTGGATCGTTGGGCTGAGGCCAGTTGTATGAGGTTTAACAAGGCCAAGTGCCAGGTCCTTCACTTGGGTCATAACAACTCCAGGCAGCGCTACAGGCTCAGGGAAGAGCGTCTGGAAAGCTGCCTGGCAGAGAGAGATCTGGGGGTCTTGATTGACAGCTGGCTGAATATGAGCCAGCAGTGTGCCCAGGTAACCAAAAAGGCCAACAGCATCCTGGCTTGTATCAGGAATAGTGTGGCCAGCAGGACTAGGGCAGTGATTGTGCCACTGTACTCGGCACTGGTGAGGCTGCATCTTGAATCCTGTGTTCAGTTTTGGGCCTCTCATCATAAGAAGGGCATTGAAATACTAGAGAGAGTGCAGAGGAGAGTGACGAAACTAGTGAGGGTCCTGGAGCACAAGTCTTACGAGGAGCAGCTGAGGGAACTGTGGCTGTTTGGCCTGAAGAAAAGGAGGCTGAGGGGAGGTCTTATCACTGTCTACAACTACCTGAAAGGAGGTCATAGCATGGAGGGTGTTGGTCTCTTCTCCCAAGTAGCAAGTGATACGATGAGGAAAAAATGGCCTCAAGTTGTGCCAGGGGAGGTTTAGATTGGGTATTAGGAAAAAATTCTTCACGGAAAGGGTTATCAGGCATTGGAACAGTCTGCCCAGGGCAGTGGTGAAGTCACCATCCCTGGACGTGTTTAAAAAGCATTTAGACAAGGTTCTTGTTTAGTGCTAGAGTTAGGTTAGGTTATGGTTGGACTCAATGATCCGGTGGGTCTCTTCCAACCAAAATTATTCTATGATTCTACGATTTGACATAAGTGTTGCAAAAGTATCTTTGTCATCAGTCTGGCCAACCTGGTATGGAGAGGTTTAAACTAGAAATTATGCAGAACAAACAAGGAAGGAAGTTGGGGGCAGGGTGAGCAAGCCAAAGGTCTGAGTTAATGCAAACAGAATGGACATACCAATGAACAAAACAAGAGTTGGAATGGAATCCCTTTGAGTGTTTGCAAGAAGGAAATGCTTGCAGAAGAGTATTGTAGGGAAAGATCTGAAGCCTATGTCAGGGAACTGGTGTGCTTGGGTACCCTTCCAAGGTGCCTTTATACTAATGCATGCAGCCTGGGGAATAAACACGAGGAGTCAGAAGTATGCAGTTAGAGGGCTGTGACCTCAAGAGCATGACAGATACGTGGTAGGCTGGCTTACTTGCCTAAAGTACTGGAAGGAGGGGATACAGACTTTTTAAGAAGTATAGGTAGGAGAGATGAGGAGAGAGAGTGGTTTTTTTATGGTGAGGAAAACTGGAACTCATGGAGGTCTGCCTTGGGATGGGTCAGGAGCCAGCTGAGAGCTGAAAGCTCTCATGATTAGCAGAATGCTAACATGGTTGCCATTGTAGTAGATATCTTCTATAGATATTAGTCAGAAGTAGATGAGGACTTCTTCAAATAACTTGAAGAAGTCTCATAGTCACAGACCCTGGTCCTCATGGGTGACTTCAACCACTCTGATATCTGTTGGCAGGACAATGCAAGATACATGCAGTCTAGGAGTTTTCTTGAGTGCATTGATAACAATACAGAAGTGGGAGGAGTGGCTGATAACTGGATGGTTGTTCCACCATCCAGAGGGATCTTGACAGAATGGAGAGAGGGGCAGGTGGGAACCTCATGAAGTTCAGCAAATGGAAAGGCGAAGTCCTGCATCTTGGAAGAAATAACCTCAGGGACCTCTACACGATGAGGGCCAGTTGGCTGGAAAGCAGCTTTGTTGAAAGGTGAACAACAAGTTGAACATGAGCCAGCAATGCACCCTCACGGCAAAAAAAGGCAAATAGCATCCTGGGCTATGTTAACAGAAGGGCTGTCAGCACATCAAGGGAGGTAATCCATCCCCTCTCCTCAGCCCTGGTGAGGCCACATTTGGAGTATTGTGTCAGTTCTGGGCTCCACAATACAGTAGAGACACAGCTACTGAAGGGAGTCCAGCAAAGGACTACTAAGATGGCCAAGGGACTGGAACAAATTAGAATACAGAAAATTCTATCTGAACACAAGAAAACATGTTTTTACTGTGACAGTAGTTGGACACTGGCACAGTTTGCCCAGAGAGATTGTGGAATCTGCATCTGTGGAGGCATTCAAAACCTGAATGGACACATTCCTAGACAACCTGCTCTGTCTGACCATGCTTGGTGCAGTGGGGTTTGACTAGATGATCTCTAGAGATCTGTTTCAACCTTAACTGTTCTGCTGTTCTTTATAGCTTTTCTGACTAATATGCTGCAGATTCTGTTTAGTAAGAACCAAAGTGTTTCTGCCTTTTAGTTTGTCTCTGTGCCACTGACCAACCCAGTCAGTGGGAGCAGTTTCCAAACTGAATTCTGTGGATTCATCTTTCAGTTCGAATGATGAATTCTTATTAGGTATTTACTGGATTCTGCAGGATGAGTTTCATGTTCCTGCCTCTGGTAGGAATACAAACTAAAGCTAAGCATTCTCAGTTTGTGATTTACAGTGAAGTCTTACAAGAGTGTCCATGTAATTACTCAAGGAATGGTAGGGGCTCAGGACACTTTCCAATGACACTTTAATTATATTTACATGATAATACACCATTTTTCTATCCTTGACTCTTAAAATAAGTAAAAATAAGATTTACTTAGGTAATTTTTATTGGTACCTAATGACTAAAGGACTGTGTGTATATATGTATAATATATATGTATTCAAAAGGTATTATAAAATAAAATTCAATGGCACATGTAATTATAGCTGGACAGCACATGAAAAATTAGACAGAAGAGAGCTCCTCCCACCACACTTGATTAAGCATATTATTTTGTGTTACCCCACAACATTTAGTAGTAACCATTTAATGTGTACAGATAACACTTTTTTACCAGTTGAATGTGCACGAGTGTCTCAGAAATTCTGATGAAGAGCTATCTGTTCTAACTACTTAATGACTAAATAAGAAATATTTTATAACCTGAATGAAGGTCGCTGTCTTGACTTTGGTTTATGCATTCGATTTCTCTTTACATGGGCAAGACTATAGGTAAGTGATCTTCAATTTCATCTTCTAAGAAGACTTAAAAGATTACTTGGCAACAATGGTGCTGTCTTATAGGACAACAATAACAATTTCATTGCTAGATCAGATGCTCTAACGTTCAGTTATTAGGAATCCACCTAATAGCTAAGTCTATTTGAATGAAGACTTGTGCTTTCTGCCATAGAAAATGGTAAAAGCAACCCTCAGCATCTCAGAAATCTCATTTACACAGCATCAGACTTAAATGTATGGAGAACATAATTTAAAAGATTTATGTACTTCATTCTATTGTCAGAGATTGAAGTAAATGGAAACTCCAGGAAGAGCTTCAATATCTTCATCTTAAAGGAAGGAGGGAGGAAACATTTGGATCCTTAGACGTATCTGGAATTCTTAATCCTTTCCCAGTTGTTGGTAAAATGAAGGCTCTCTAGGGAGAGTCAAGATCTGGGAGGATATGCCTGTCTGAGAAGATTTAACATAAGTATACTATCTGTGAAAACTGATGTATAGAAGAGCAGAAGGACCTAATAAGAAGCACGACTGTCACAAATCTACAGTGAGAATGAATAACTACAGAGTAAGATTCAGCAAAATATAGGCACAATTTTTTAAAAATCAGCATTTCCTATCTTCAACAATCCAGCAGATGTCAGATTAGGCAGCAGCTTGAAAGCCCTGAACAATCAGAGGTTGAAATATCTAGAGTCTACACTACTACCTGTCTTTCACTCTTTTACTGCCAAGCTTTTCCAATGCAAGCTCTCACGAGAGGCTGAATGATGTTAACTAAATTTTCTTGAGAATTGAACAAAATGACACTAAAGGAGGACTTGTAAAAAGAATTTCAAGTTTTGAAGTGATTTAGAACCCAAAACCTACCTAAAGGGGCCTTTTGCTCTTGGAAGGAGACCTTATTGAAGGAAAAACTGCATGCATCAGTTGGATCAGGGTAAGGACTTTGTCTCTGTTCTTTGACCTGGGACCCAGAATGAAACAACCTGACCTCTTGAACTTTAAACAAGATAATCAACAATATATCATTTGGTCCAGTCAAGATTTTTTTCTTTTTTTTTAATGCAAGACTTTTCTCATTCTGCACCTTATGTCACCTGCTTTCAGTCAGTAACTGTAAATCTGTTGGCTTTTCATTTGATGTCATACAATTTTTTTATGAATCTGTCATGCATGCAATAAAATTGAAGCTATTTAATGAGCCTGGTAAAGTCAAAATTTATTGTTAAAAAACCCGAAACCAAATACAAACTATCTTTGTGAAATGAGGATCACAGCTCACATATATAATATCAGGAAAATTTAAAAATGCTTCCCTTTTCAATAATGGCACACACTTAGAGGAGACGTAAAGCACATTTTTCCAGTTTTCTCATTTTCAGCATTCTCTTTACTTTCATGATCTTACCTGAACTTGTGCAAAGTGTTTGACATGGTCTCGCATGACATCCTTGTCTCTGAATTGGAGAGACACGGATTCGATGGATAGACCGCTCCGTAGATGTGGTCCCCAGAAGAATTGTTTGGATGGTTGCACTCAAAGAATCGCAGTTGCTGACTTGATGTCCAGCTGGAGACCAGTAACAAGTGGTGTTTCTCAGAGGTCAGTATTGGAACCAACGCTGTTTAACATCTTTATCAGCAACATGGACAGTGGGATGGAGTGCACTCTCAGCAAGTTTGCTGATGACACCAAGATGTGTGGTGTAGTCCTTCCCAGTCTTGAGAGGTGGGCTCACGCAAACCTCATGAAGTTCAACAAGGCCAAGTGCAAGGTCCTGCACATAGGTCAGGGCAATCCCAAGCACAAATACAGACTGGGCATAGAATGGATTGAGAGCAGACCTGAGGAGAAGGACCAGGGGTGTTGGCTGATGAGAAGCTCAACATGACCTGGCAATGTGCACTTGCAGCCCAGAAAACCAACTGTATTCTGGGTTGCATAAGGAGCGGCCAGCAGGTCAAGGGACATGATTCTCCCCCTCTACTTCACTCTCATGAGACCCCACTTCGAGTACTGTGTTCAGCCCTGGAGTCCCCAATATAAGAGGGACTTGGACCTGTTGGAGCAAGTCCAGAGGAGGCCATGAAGATGATCACCTCTACTATGAAGACAAGCTGAGAGACTTGGCTTTGTTCAGCCTGGAGAAGAGAAGGCTCTGGGGAGACCTTATAGCAGCCTTCTAGAACTAAAAGGGGACCTACGAGAAAGCTGGAGAGGGACTTTTTACAAGGGCATGTAGTGATAGAACAGGGGATAATGGCTTTAAATTGAAGGAGGGTAGATTTAGATCATCAGATAAGACAGTATTCACCATGAGAGTGGCAATGCACTGTAACAGGCTGTCCGGAGAAGTTGTGGATGCCCCATCCCTGGAAGTATTAAAGGCCAGGTTGGATGGGGTTTTGAGCAATGTGGTCTAGTGAAAGATGTCGATGGGGCCTGATGGGATTCATCCAAGAATGCTTAAACAGCTGGCTGACGTAAGAGTGAGATCTCTCTCTGTGATTTTTCAATGCTCTCGAGAATCTGGAGAGGTCCTGGAAGGCTGGAAGCTGGCAAACATTGTCCCAATCTACAAGACGGGCAACAGGGATGATCCTGGCAACTACAGGCCTGTTCAGCCTCACTTCTGTTCCTGGCAAAATCATGGAGAAGATTGTTCTGGGAGTTATTGAAAAACATCTGAATGATGATGCAGTCATTGGTCCCAACCAGCACGGGTTCATGAGGGGAAAATCTTGCCTGACCAACTTAATTTCATTCTATAACAAGGTTACCCACCTAGTTGACCAAGGGAAGCCTGTTGACGTGATCTTTTTGGATTTCAGTAAAGCCTCTGATAACTGTTTCTCACAGTATCCTACTGGACAAGATGTCCAGCATACAGCTGGGTAAACACACAATGCAGTGGGCGAGCAATTGATTGATGGGCTGGGCTCAAAGGGTCCTAGTAAATGAGGTTATGTCAGGCTGGTGACCAGTCACTAGAGGAGTCCCACAGGGGTCCATCTTAGGGCCAGCAATCTTCAATGTCTTTATAAATGACTTAAACTCAGGACTCGAGGGATTGCTTAGTAAGTTTGCTGATGACACAAAACTGTCAACACTCTCGAGGGCAGAGAGGCCTGGCAGAGGGATCTGGGCAAATTGGAGAACTGGGCAATCATCGATCACATGATGTTCAACAAGACCAAGTGCCGGATTTTGCACCTAGGACACAGCAACCCTGGCTGTACACACAGACTGGGGGATGAGATGCTGGAAAGCAGCTCTATGGAGAGGGATCTAGAGGTTCTGGTCAACAGCAAGTTTAACATGAGCCAGCAGTGTGCTCTGGGAGCCAAGAGGGCCAACTGTGTCCCGGGGTGTATCAAGCACAGCATTGCCATCTGCTTGAAGGAAGTGATTGTCCCACTCTACTCTGCACTGGTGCAGCCTCACCTGGAGTACTGTGTGCAGTTCTGGTTGCCACAGTATAAAAAAGACATTAAGCTACTAGACAGTGTCCAGAAGAGGGCTACGAAGTTGGTGAAGAGTTTGGAGAGGAAGCCGTATGAGGAGCAGCTAAAGTCATTTGATTTGTTCAGCCTGGAGAAGAGGAGACTAAGAGGAGACCTCATTGAGGTCTACAGCTTCCTCACAAGAGGAGGAGGAAGGGTAAGTGCTGAACTCTTCTCTGCAGCGACCAATGACAGAACCCGAGGGAATGGCGAGAAGATGTGCCAGGGGAGGTTTAGGTCAGATATTAGGAAAAGGTTCTTCACCCAGAGGGTGGTGGAGCACTGGAACAGGCTCCCCAGGGAGGTAGTCATGGCTCCAAGCCTGCAAGTATTCAAGAAGAGACTGCACAACACCCTCAGACAGTTGGTGTGACTGTGGGGTTGTCATATGCAGGGACAGGAGTTGGACTTGATGATCCTTATGGGTCCCTTCCAGCTCAGGACATTCTATGATTCTATATCCCTGGCTGTGTCAGGAGGGTTGAAACTAGATGACCTTTAAGGTCCCTTCCAACCTAAAGCATTCCACAATTATACAATTTTATGGTAATTTGGCTTTCCCTGAAATCTGTTCTAAAATTTGTGTCACGTCATTAAATTTATCCAACAACGGTGATATGAATTTTAAGAATTATGATAGTCCTACTTCATCTTTGTGGACAGAAGTATTTCCCATTCAAATAAATGGAGTAAAGGAAAGAATCCTCACCACAATGTTCCTTCACTTAAAGGTGTTTCCCAGCTGACCTAAAAAGTTTTGTGGGTTTTTTGATTGGTTGGTTGGTTTTGGTGGTTGTTGTTGTTTGTTTGTTTGTTTTAATTGAGGGATAAGTTGGAGATCATATAACGATAGTTTATTTTGCTTCTGTTCTCAGGACTTTCATATGAGATATCCAAGTGTCATATAAACAAAAATTAAAGAAGCAGCTCAATGTCATTGCTGTGGTGTACACATTTTATGGAGAGATAAAATCTGAAGAAAAATCTTAAAGTCTCATTTTTAGATCTCATACTTTAGCTTTACAAAAAAATCAAGATTTTATAAGACAGAAGACTTCCAGGTGCCATGAGGAAGAAGGAGTAGTTGACTGCAAGTGCTGAGGTATGTTGGTTTGGATTTCTACAAATTTCTTTTTGAATATGGACCCTGCTCTACCCATTAGATTACTCCAGTTTCTGCAGTTTTCAGCATAACTTTTTCAATTTATATTTGCTTTTTTATTCTGTTCAGCTTCATCTCCTTGGTTGTGTTGCTTATATAATATTTTGTTAGTGACATCGTCTACTTTTGGCTGTTATTGGGATGTCACACATTCCGGATCATTATTTCAATAAAAGAATAAGTAGGAGGATGAAATAGACCATAAGCTCTGCCCGCCCCCCACCCCCCCAAATCCTCAAGTAATTTAGTGAAACTCCTGGATGGATTAACACTGTATGTTTGTTATTTAACCGTAATGCGCTTCTCAGTGTAGAAAAGAACAACTTATCTTCCAGTTAATTCACTATGTCCTTCCTTCCTGTGGTTAATTCTGTCTAATTTCTGAACTCATAATTGTGGGGTCCTGGTCCAATTTCAGATTCAGGAAGGTTGAAAAATGATTCCAAGAGTGAGATTACGACACGAACAAGGTCAGATGCCACTAAACAGTCTTATTTTATTTTTATGCCTAGAGACAGAGTGAAACTATTTCATTTTCACACCTAAAGCTAGAGCAACAGAGACAAAGGGGGAGAAATTAGGTGGAAAGTTAAGCAAGCATGCAAGAAGATAAGCAAGAGATGAGCAAGAGATAGTCACTGCCAGGGATCCAAACATTGTGTCCTGTGGGGCAGCTCTCAGGTTTCAGGCCTCGGTAACGCTGGCAGTTTGCAGGTTTCAGGTCCTGGTAATGCTGGCATTTTGCAGGTCTTGGGTCGTGCGAGTAGCAGAGTCCAGGTCCCAGTAGGTGTTGGCAGTGCTTGGGTCTCAGGTCCACCGGTCTCTGGTGACAGGTTTTGATCCTGGAGGTGGATGGCCACACTTGCAAGTCATAACTTGGTCATTTTATGGCAGTTGGTGGCGGATGTTGCCTGAGCACGCTGCAGACCTAGTCACAGATGTTGGTGGCTGATATCACTGGAGCTTCACTTGAACTTACATAAGCTTCGAGCATTCTTTGAGTTTTAGCAATTCACAGTGATCATGCATTTTGTACTTTATTTCCCTGTATTTAGGCATTTACAGCAGGCCCAGTTAAGCAAGCAGTGTGAGCAAGCATTTTTCTGTAACAAGCAGGCCTTAAGCATATTATTTTAGCAAGCAAGCTTGGAGACAAATAATTCTCAATATGTCAGCCTTCCACACTTATGCCATGTGTTAAGGACCACTGTCTTTCACACACACTCAAACCGTATGCTGAGAGCTACTGTCTCTCACAATAATTTATAGTTTTTGCCACAAATATAATTGTAAATATGCACAAAAAAATTTATTCTTCTCTCCTCATTGGCTCTTTTCTTTTAGTAGACAGAGAAAGAAGGTGCAGGGGTGAAAGACACCCTCAAACATCACAAGATAGAAATTCAAATGATAGACAGAAAAAAGAACAACATGAAGAAAGACGATACCGGTGGTATCTTTTTATTACTTTGTTTATATCTTCATGTGTCAAGGTTTAATTGCAAGGTGACAATAAACCGTGGCAGATGCTCTCTGTTACCCACTTCGTCACCCTCACCTTAGATAGGAAAAAGTGATAAGGAGGAAGGAAGGGAGACTTCAAGTTGGTAAGGTTTTAAAGGCTTTACTAATGCTACTAATAAATATCGAAAATTATACAAAATATACAAAATCAATCTTGAATGTCCCGCGGTAGAGCAGCATTTAACCCCTCCCATGCAGAATTGATGTGCCTCTAGCGGCGATGGAGCTGGGAGCTGGCGTGGCTCCAGCAGCTGCAGGGCAGGCACCCGGAAGTCCTGGGCGGGACTTCACAGCAAACCAGAACTGGATTCAGGGATGCAGAGTCTCAGGATCCAGGCCTAGGATTGCAGGCAGACAGGCAGGGTCCTCTTCAGATGCCGGCCATGGTCAAAGAAAGCAAGACCCTCGTGATCTCCCTATTTTATAGGATGTATGACGTGTATGGGATGGAATCCTCAGTTAGTCAGGTTTAGTCACCTGTTCTGTCTGCCCCTTCTTGCAAATACGCCCCTCTCATGATGGAACGTGCAAAATCTTATCAGAATTCCTGGTTGTTATAGTAATAAATCTAAACATGAGCTTCTTCTGCATTCCATTGGTCACTCTTATCAGTCCTGGAGAGCAGTGTCCGAAAAACATGAAGCTAAATTCAGAAAAGTGCAGTTCCTTAGAAGAACTTAGCTGAAAGGAAAAATCACTAAAAGAGAACTGATCTTGTTTTAAACAAAACCAGGACATCATGTGACCAGTTATTTTGTAATTTACTCTCTGTGTCTTTTAGCTGAATTGAATCAGTGTGAGCGGCAAAGCTAGGTGAGTTGGGTTTTTATCAAAAATATGATGGTAACAGAGAACTAGAAGAGCAGAATAGAATACAAGAATGATAAAATAGAAGATTGTGAATTTGGAAATAGTAGTGCTTTCTCTCATTACAAATGGGGTGCTGTGTACAATAACATCCAAGGAACTAGTATTTTGTAGAATCTGTGCAAACTAATATACTCAATTTCCAACATGCTTGTTAATATCCTTTTTTTTTGCAGTGGAGGCATAAGGAATATAGATGAGAAACTGTCTAATTGGAGTCAGATGGAAAGGAGAGATTTCTCTAGAAAACGTCTGCTAATAAGCCTGGTAGGGGTATGCATCATTTACAAGCCTGCCCTAAGAAAAGTACAGTACGAAAGATACTAAGGGTGATGACAGTTTGAGAAATTGAGATAAAAACAGATAGCAATGTTAATTGCAGACAGCAGATCTGCAGTGGTTATACTGCCTTGTGCAGAAGTTCACTGAGGCTGCAAGCTATTATTTTCAAACTCTCGATGCATTTAGTGTACCGTAGAATTTAATGGACATGTTAAAACTAGTGTGAAAATAAAACCTGATTTTTTTGTTTTCCTAAGTGCATGTTTTCTCTTCTCCCAAGCACCAGATAAAGGAACATAAGAAGAGGAAAGATGGATAAAACAGACATCTGCAAAGTCACTAAAAGTTCTATGTATTGCAGTCTCCTGGTAGTTCAAGAAAAATCTGGTTTCCACTACACTTCATTTGAAATAGGTAATCTGAAAATGTTGCATATTGAATGAGCTACATTGTTTGTATTGGTTAAATAAATAAAAAATGTGTGATAAAAAAGCAAAAGTATCTTTTTGACAGCCATGTGCATGTGAGAAATCATATGAGATCATCTAACTTAGGTAATCACTTTTGAGCTAGCTTGCTAATGATAATTCTAATTATTTTTTCATGTCCAAACAGGCAATATCCATTCTGGGCTAATTTTCCTTCTTTGAGTTGCAAAGCCCTAGAGTATTCTAGCTTTAGCAGAGACTTAATTCATTTCAAACTGCATACTTTATTTGGAAATTGTGTATTTAATCAACTTCTGCAGTAGACTATATTTGAATAGATATCAGAAAAAAGAAAACTTCATTGTCATTTATTAGGTTCTTCTTTAAGTTCTTCTGAAGTGTTTTTTGTTCAGTGTCTGACCTATAGGACACATCAAAACTGAATAATTTATGTAACAAAATAAAGATAAAAGGTCAGAGGAGATGTATGCTTTTTACAATAGGGAACATTCAGGGACATGATAGTGTGTGAGACATATTCCTGAATGTTAAGGAAGATTTCGTTTTCTTATTTTTCGCTGCAAGTAAATGAGCTCAAAGATGTGAGACGAGAAATTAGATTTGAGAAAAAAATGCAACTTTGAGTGAGTGCTAGATAGGAATTAACTGCTTTCTTTGCTCCTTGGGATTTTCTGTGGACCTCAGGGAAGGAACGCTCTACGAGGTTGCCTTAGCAACACTACACTTTAATAATTGCATTAGTCAGAAAATGAAAAGCCCTCAAAATACTATAGAAAATCACAGAGTGTCCACAAAACCAAAATTATCGCCTGTAGAGAGGTCTCTTTTTAACCAGATCTTGGGTCTTCTCTGTCTCAGACAGTCTTTGGTAGATGTCTATTATTGTTACAGAAGTTTGCCAGGTGGGGACAGGCTCAACATTCCATATTAATATATCATGGAATCATTAAATCATAGAATAATAGGTTGTAAGGGAACACAAGGATCATCTGCTCCAACCTTTCTTGGCAAAAGCACAGTCTAGACAAGATGGCCCAGTACCCTGTCCAGCTGAATCTTAAAAGTGTCCAACGTTAGGGAATCCCCAGCTTCACTGGGAAGATTATTCCAACGGCTAATAATTCTCATAATGAAAAAATTCCTTCTCGTGTCAATTAGAATATCTCCAGGAGTAACTTGTGCTTGTTATCTTTTCCACATGATTCCTTGTAAAAAGGGAGTCTCGATGTTCTTTGTAGCCACCCTTTAAAATACTGGAACGTGGTGATGATGTGTCCCTAAAGCCTTCCTTTCTCAAGGCTGAACGAACCCAGTTCTCTCAGCCTTTCTTCATATGGCAGCTTCCCAGTCCTTTGATCATCTTTGTGGCCCTTCTCTGGACCCTCTCCAGTCTGTCCACATCTTTTTTGTATAGCAAGGACCAAAACAGAACACAGTATTCCAGGTGTGGCCTGACAAGCGCTGAGTGGAACGGGATAATGACTTCTTTGTCTCTGCTGGTGGTGCCCTTGTTGATGCAGCCCAGCATCCTGTTGGTCTTTGTCACAGAAGCACGCTGTTCACTCATATTGAGCTTCTTGAATGCCAGGACCCCTCTCCACAGAGCTGTCCCACTCAGTTTGGTGTCATATGCAAACCTCATCAGGGTACACTTGATCCCATCATCCAGATATCCCCCATCTGAACTCATTTTTGAGTAGATGTGGCACAGAATTCTGGGAATAATTTTCATTTCTTCAGTCTTACCTCTATACCTATCACAAGGAAAGTGTGAATGTACAGTGCTGCAGGAATGGCTTTCTCATTGGCTGTGGAAAAATATGAAAATCTGAAGGGAAACCCCTCCACTTGTATAGAGAAAAAGGAACTAAAGGAACATGGCAACCTCCTTTAGACTCTGATATTTAAATTGTTCCCATGACATAGTACTAAAGGTAGCTCAGAAATAACATCATGGTTGCCAGGAGTTGATGACACAGGTATATGATTCCAGATAGACATCACTTCAGGGTCAGTTATCCTGAGGTCATAGGTCAATCATTTTTCACATAAATCAGTTCAAGAGATTAATTTTGAATGTTTCATCCTATGTAAATCATATGCACGTATGTACATAATTATCACTTTGAGTTAAAAATCCGATTTATACATGTGTCTATAACTTTGCTGCAAGATTAAGGTACAATAAGAAATGTTTGCTTATAGATTTTGTTAGTCAAACCACCCCGCAACACTGAAAACTTATTCTCATTTCTGCTTTTCATTCTTTGTCTTTTGTAATCTTTCAGTGGAAAGGGAACACAGCATTTTGTTCCTTTCATCATGAGCTAAAACCCTACTCTTTTCTCAGTAAAACAAAATTACTGCCATGCTATATGTTAATGCAAGAATGGTTTAAAGCCTTGTTATTATGGGTTAAGGCTATGGTTATATAACACAAGTTTTCATGAAATATAGATTATGCTGATTGAAATACTTTTTCAGGTGCCAGGATCAGAGGCTGGAATATTTGATGCTTATTTTTTGCTAGCCTTTTTGATTTTTTAAGAAGATAAATGTTATGACAACTCAAGAAAATGTGTGGATACTAACATTCACAAGAAGGCAAAAAGCATCATTTTAAAATAAAAGCTTGGGAAATGCTGCACATCAGTTTGTGTACATCCAGTTGAATTTTCCATCCTAACAAATTATCACTCAATTTTAATTTTTTCTACTGACCAGTCATCAATATGTTTGTTCACAATTATTTTCCAGAAATAGCTGCCACTCATATTGTAGTATTTTACCTGAAAATAACAATGTCAGTCTAGAAATGAGTCTTCACAGGTCAAAATCAAGCAAAATACTTTATGGCGCAAGGCAACATGAGGACTTTAAGAAATAAAGACCTCATGTAGCTTTAGAAGATTTAGAAGCAGGAGGCTTAAAGCAGACAGGCTTAAAGAAAAGTGTGTTGGAATGGTTTTTAAAAGGTCATCTACTTAATCTTATTATTTTGTGTCTAAATTTTCCCTAGGTATTTTTATGACATTTACTTAAGATCTCTAGGTTACATAAGAAGCACAGGACAACAATAAAAGAAATTTAACATATTTTATATAAAAAAATTTTATTTATTTTTTTTCCTCAGACATATAACTACAAATAGAAATCCATTTCATTTTGTAAGTGTATTCACACATAATTTTTCAAACATAAGTGTATCGTCACTATCGTGTCTTCAGTTCTCAAATCCTGCCTTGTCAATATCCAAACAGAAATCATTTGAAGTCCTGATTTACTGTTCTCTGAGCTTCAGACTTCTCAGTTTTCCAGTGATATTTCCACTTATTCAACTAAATTTAACCTGGAGAATCCTGATATAACTTTTTTTTTCTGGTAACACACATTGTCATTAGCATTTTCATCAATTTATGGAAAAAAACCCTGAAAACTCAGAAGTATTGAGGGAGTTATTCAAGGTTAAACAATTTAGAGAGGGAAGATGAAAATAAATCTAAATCTCAAATTTTTGCTTTAACCTATTTTTTACTTCAGATTGTTGACACATTTTGAAGATAAATTATTCAGATAGTTTGAGCTTACAGTGAAGTATTCCAGCTGGTAAGGAAACATATCTGTGTCTTGAAGAGAATTTGTATAGCTATGTAAACTCCACACAGTGTGCTCTTTGTTTAAGCATGTGTGTATATTACAGAGAGACATACAGCCATAGATCCACAAAAACTTGCCTACATCCAGTTCATTCACAATGATGGCACACAGAAAACCTTCAAGCTGCATAATTAGATGAAAGTTCTGTGGACAGACCTCCTCAGTCTGATCTTCCCTTTCTTCTGTTTCCCTTTGTATTCAAAAAAACATTGTAAATAACGTGTATGTGGAAAAAATTTGACATATTCCCTTAACATATAAATTTTCAAGAATACAATGGATAACAATAATGGTTAAAACCTTCTTTCCTGAGGGAAAGCCAGTAGGTGAACTATAGGACAGGATCTTGCAATATTCACAGTGAAGTCACAGACAGAACATCAAAATCAGGCTACTGATTATTTGTCATACATACACAATAAACATGCTGTGTTAGTAATATCCTTAACAATTTTGAAGCAAGTTTACATGATAGAAATACTCTACTTAAAATGTAAAAATCATTTTGAGAAAAGTCCTAAACAAAAATATTTTGAAGATATATCTCCATACATTTAAAGAGTTTGAAAAAGTTTGCCTTTCCATTCTAAGCTGTGTAATTAAATTTGTTGCTTTTCTTGTCCTTAGGAAACAAGAATCAAGAATATCAAGCCTTCAGAATAATTCAGTTAATGGTGCTCAGTGTGGTAATAAACACACAGAGATACTATTTCACGCAAAAATAGAGGGGTGGAAGTAACACTGCTGGCAACCTGGCTAAGAGTAGATCTAGCACAAGTTCTTGAAAAAGTATAAATCTCAGAATGAACTTGGAAAAGGAAAATAACTAGTATGATGAGCATGATGTATACTTTAATGTCTGTGCTTTAGGTCAGTAGCCATAGAATTATGTAGACTGAATGTTTATGCTACTCAGTTGTTTCTGTAGTGGCAAGTTTTAAGACGCAGTGCTGGATTTCATGGTGGTAATGAGACTATTTGGAATATTCTGTGGATTAAAACCTGTAGGTGATCAAGCTGAATTTGTCTATTGAGAGATCATGAATAAACAAAGGACAAAAAATATCCTTTGTTCATGAAAATACTATGATGATCATCTTTGTTTATTTAAGTGATGAAATGTGCTTTACGATGCGGTACAAAAGCAGATTCACCTATCGTGCGGGAATGGGATGAAATAAGATATAATAGCTTGCTCCACTGATAGTCCTGTTAGATGAATCAAGTAGATTTTGAAATATTAAACATCTTGTTCTTGTGTAAGAAAACCAGATTCAACATTGATATACAGAAATTTCCAATCAACTGGCTGTTACAACTGTAGGCGTTTTTTTGCATTTTTCATATAGGATTACAGTAAAGAATTTCAGCAGATCTTGAACCAAATGACTGAGAGACAATTTCCCCTTTCTACTTGACCAAGGCTAAATCTGGTGAAGACAAATGCAGAAAGTACTTTGCTGGTGGTTTTGCCAGTATTATTTTGTTCGGTTTGTGATTCACACCCTGAAAAGATGCCTCAAGTTTTTCTTGAGTTCCAAGAGAAACAGGCAGTGCTTTTGAAGCCTTCTCTTAGTAAACCAAGATCCCAGCCCCTGTCTAGGGGGACTGTATCAAAAGAAGAAATCTCTGGGCACAGATATAATTATCCCAGTCTCTGCTGATACCTAGAATCTTTAACCTTAATCAGCACATATGACAGGAGAACTGCAACGGTTTATTGCCTGCTTATCTCCTCTTGGCAATGGCTGTGAGTTAAGTCCTCAAACTGATTTGTTTAGGTCTTGCAGCTGCCTTTGATACAATTAGCCATGAAGTGTTACTGATACTCTTTCGTTAAATATGCCAGGAACAGACAAAATTATGCTCTATTCCTTTCATTCTGAAAAGATGCATGAGAATAGCTGACCAGAGAGAGGTTTACAACAATGTTGATTTGAAAAGTGGAATGGTAATGCCATCATAAAACTGTATTTTTGGTATTCGTTTTCATCATGAATCAGATGAAAAAAAGAAAAGTAAGACTAAGCTTATATTTTATGGAATTGAATAGAGTTTGAGAAATGTTTATAAACAAGGTAGAATGTCAGATTTGAGATTATATTAGAGGCCTATCTTTCTGAAGTTCCAGTGTTTTATGGGAGTTTTAGTTAAGGCGTCTTATACATTAATTTTCTATTCTGAGCCTATGGATTCTGTCTTCTTTGCTTACACAGCTGATCACAGATGTAGAAGAGGAAGATGAGCCACACAGCATTATATCATAAGCCCCAAAGCAGTTTAGATTTGGTATCAAACTAGCTGGAACGGAATGAACTTCCATTTAATATACAGTAATTTCAATTCTAGATGATAAATGGTGACACAACTGTAGAGAAAGAAAATTCCCAAATAAAATTTACTCATGTATAATTAAAGTTTTGTTTAAACTATGTTTCTTTAAAAGCAACAACAAAAAGGTAGGAAATTTCCAACAAGATACTTTTTGTTAGTTCAACTATCTGGTACACATGCAAGAATATAGCAGAGAAAGCAAATGGATATGTATAGGGATATCTGCAGCTTGTAGGTGGTGTTTGTCTCAGTTTCTTTATTTTGTCTTGTTTATGTTTGATTGACAGTGTTTTGCTGAGATTGGAGGAATGAGATAACTGAAATGTAATCTTACACAGAATGGGCATCAAGTGCAAGAAACAACAGTGTAACTCATTAATCTATTGGAAGACTTTGTAGAGTGTCCACTCATTAAGCTTTCCGTTTGATCTTGTATGTCACACAGAAAGCAATGACAGTGTCTGATTTTTATTACTTAAGGCTAGTAACTTGTTTCTGGCTCTGTGGATCTTTCTCATAGTGGTACCTCAGCTGCAAACAAAACAAAAGAAAAACAAACAAACAAAAAACCCAACCAAACAAAAAACCCCCCACAATAATGCCTCCTCCGTAGAGCTTGAAGAAACTACTCGAGTCCAAATATTTGAAAACATTTTTGCAGGCTATATATTGTACCCAGCTTGTAGGTAGCTCTCAAGTACAACTTAATGTGTTAGAATTAATCTACCCATTCATAAGTGTATTAGGTCTGGTTACATTACATGCTGCTGGTTTTCTCCAGGCAAATGAGCTCATTTGAAATATTAAAGTTAAAACATTCTGAGAAAACTCTGACTAATTTAGAACTGGAAAAGCCACGTTTGCTTTAAGTTTTTCTTCATCTGGCTATACTCTTTCTGTCTTTGTTTTCTCTGACATTCTGAGTTTATTAAATCATCACTGGAATGATAGACAGCAGGACTATAGATCTTCAGAAAAGGTGGAACAATACTTAACTGTTTGGCCACAATAGAAAAAAGAGCTCTTCAAGACAATTCTGAGAACACCTTAGTTTTAAATGACAAAGGCATTGATTAGGAGAGCAAATACCAAAAGAGCAACCCAGAGATACTGTGATGGATTCAAAAGAGCTACCAGTCTAACAGAGGAAACAAAGGAAACTACAGCTGGGAACCTGTTGGACTAGAGATAATGGGAACAGCAGGAGAAGAGAAAGGAAAACATCTAAGGAGAAAATAAAACATTAAAAAGAAGAAACATAAAGGGAAATAAGAAACCAATAGATTATGCTGGACTATTTGACATTGAGGGGCAGGGTCTGAAGGCACTTCTGAAAGGTTAGCCTTAACTCCCTCCCAAGGCTAGGCTTGCTCTGATAAGATATTAACCAAGAGGGATGCCTAGGCAACTCCAAATTCAAATGGAAAGCTAACAATCCCACACAAAAAAATAGACTAGAACTGAAAGGTTGTACTCTTAGAAGAGAAAGTGGGGGTGTAAACATTTGAGTGTGGTATAATTTCAGTGTAATTCTATTATGGAATTAATACTTTCAGAACCAAACCAAACCACAACACAACACAACAAAACCCCAAACAAACACCACAAACAAACAAAACAAAACAAACAAAACAAACAACCAACAGCAACAACATTTAGCTGTGATTAATTCTCTTTTATTTTTTTTTCCTTTGAGTCTAACAGTATGCTGATATTACTGGACCAAACTTAAGGATTGAAAAACATATATACTTGTATATTTCATTGGATTTCTTTTCTATTTTAGATTTATTTTTCTCAATTTCTATAAAGAGTTATGAAGTCATGTTTTTCCTATACATTAGGACAACAAACTCAATATTGCTATAGGTTATTTTCTTCTGAAGCACTTTAGAGACTGCAGTAATACACAGTGGTATGACTCCTTACTCGTATCTTAATTTTATAGATCACTTGACAAACCAAATCTAGTAAGACTGAATAATATTATTTTAATAAAACATTATACTAAGTAATGTTTTTGTGTAGATATGCAAACAAGCTGAGTGCATATGCTATTGAGAAACACTTCAAGGGTTTTTGTTATCCACAATATGTATTCCAGTCCTACACTTAAACTAACATAATTTACCATTCATTTGACTAAAAGTAGTCATCTGCAGTTAGGGTAATCGCTTTTCTCAGTATAGGCAATTGCATTTAATCTCAACTGCATTTAATCTCAATTCAGTTGGCCTCTCAAATGTCAGTGTTTAATTCACCTTTTACGGAATTGGAAACACTTCAAATGTCTATGTCTTATCTGAAATGATTCCACTCTCAGACACTTATGTGAATGATTATTCATTTTCATAACAAAAGTCTTTGCAAGACTGAAACAGGTCAGCAAGTCCCTTTTTCCTTCATCCATTTCCTCAGAGTTTTTCATTCACTCTTTCATGTAACTGTCACAGCTCTCTTGCAAAAAAGACTATCAAGGTTCTTACTTCTCATCCTACAAACTTGCTTACAACAAAAGATTCAGAAAAAAAGCAGGCAACTCTCTATGGACTAAAAGAAAATAGATTTTCCCAAATGATGTTGAAAGGAAAGGCACCAAAAGCCTATCAACAAATCCATGTCCACCACATAACCTCTCCTCCAAGGAATAACTCCGTTCTGTAACTAGTAAGAAAGAATGCTTTAGTGCAGTCTATATAGATTTACAGGATGTTCTGTAAGGACATATTGGCATCTTCCTACATCAAGTTCACCTCGCTTTCATCCTTTTTGACTCCAGTTTCTCATTACTTCATAAACCTGAGTCTGCATTAGCTGAAATCATGCCTGTAATTCATGGGCTGCCTACATTATGCCTTGCTTCCCTATTCTGAATTTAAAATTTTCCACTAAATTCTCACTATCTCTTAGCACTCTGCCTAATCCTTACAATGACTACTCGACATGAATCTTCATTTTTTAGGAAAAAACATTTTGGTCTTTCCTTTTATCTCCACTTAGGCTGTTACTGACCAAAGAGTCAAGACAAGCTTATATCTTAAAATTGTCATTCTCAGTCTTCATTTTGGTGGTTCTTTTGATATAGTCACAGTCTTGCACCAATTAGAAATAATGTGCATAGAGAATGGTGAAAACAAGTGACAGACATCAAGAGTTCTGAACGAAACTAATGAGAAGTTGCAGATATCTTCAATTTCAGGAGTTTAGAAGATAATCAAGATAATAAAGCAACCCTGAATGGCAACTTTTGGTACTTCTTAAAACTGGCAGTGGTGGCATATGGTGTTTTTAACAGCTGTGATATAGGAGTCATATAGGACTATCAGGGATGACCTTCCAAGAACTCTAGCTGACCTCCAAAAGCAGCAGCAACTTCCTTACAAACAGCCAACATGAAATTGCGATATCTACTCTAAGTCTCATGGTGGACCATCTGCAAAAACAGTCCTGGCCTTTCATGACATGGAAGATGTGGGCATACTAGCTTCCTGTTTGACCAGCTCTGTGTCATTCCCTGTCTGCTTATGGGTGAGCCTGTGAGTCAAACAAAGACAGAGAACTTGATTTCAGGAAGGAAGAGGAAGGGAAGAGAAAGGAAAGGAAAGGGAAGGAAAGGAAAGGAAAGGAAAGGAAAGGAAAGGAAAGGAAAGGAAAGGAAAGGAAAGGAAAGGAAAGGAAAATAAATATTAACTACGCAATTTGAATACAGGCATGTTTTTTAATAAACTCATGGGCAACACTAAATTATACTGTAAGGCACACAGCTGACATTTTTATGGGGATATGTTATTGTATTTTGTAGGAAAACAGACTTTTTTCATGCATCTTCTGTATGTTCTCCTATCACTAACTTGCATCTTCATAAACCAACATCGTAAGACAACGTGAATCTCCTTTTTGTTGTTTTTAAAAGTTCTTGTTTATAAAGATAATTGCAGTCTAACGGGTATGTATATTGGAAATTTAAAACAATGCATAGCTTTCCTGGTTGAGTTGATTAGACTGTAGTGATTTAAGTCCAAAAATTCTTTACATATTATAGACCTTTCACTTCAAACTGTGTTCATCTGTATGAGCTAGAATATTTCTCACCTCATATGATTTTACTGCAAAATCAGGAAGAATCATGTGCTTCAGACATAGTACTTTGCTTTGTTCTCTATTTAAGTATTAACTATGCTTGAAATTCTGAAAGAAAATTATATAGTCTGTAAAGCCAGGAGTACTGAAACAGAAGAAAATAGGAGCTTAATCCTCTGCAAGTTAAAATTGCTGAGTGAAGCTTTAGGAATCATCTTATCTACCTTACTGCTTATTCATTTATTTTTTTCACCATTAAATCTCTTAGTTATTAAGCAAAATCACATGTTAAAACTGAGTGACAATAACCCAAGCTCTTACGTGAATTTCAGTCCTTCTAACCTTTCAGGTTTAAGGGTCACAGACTAATAGGCAGACACTTTTCAGAAGAATATCACTTTTCCCTTCTATCTGGAGAAAAGAGAGGTCTCTGTCTTAGCTGCGTAGTCTTGGTAGATTGGAAAATGTTTAAGAACTCCTAGATCCAAACTTCACGCTAGACCTCTGAACTTTGAGCTATGGCTCTCTAGTGCATTCGGGACATCTTGTCCCATTTTAATAGTAATTGATCTATCCAGTTCTTTATCAGTTTTCTGGCCCTGAATTTTCTTAGGACTAAAAAAACCTATATGATTATCCTGCTTTCAGGGATTTGCCATCTCCAGCATCACCAGTAGCTGGCAGCCTTCTATCCATCTAGAAATTCCTCAGTCTTCCCTTCGTTGTTGAACTAGGAGACAGCCATTTCTCAATTTTGGTTTCTCTCCACAGGCTTGCAGAACATTTCACTCACCTAGCCAGAAGGAATGAGAGGAAAGACAATTTTCCTGTCTTTTCAAACCAAGAATCTCCACTACACCTCCTACTTCTCGTCTACCACTTATTCCTTGTTTATCCTTATACTTCATATGCACCTCTTCACTTCTTCCAAAAGCAAGCACATTAATTTTGCTAAGACTTGTGAGACTACTGTGCACACTGAGAACTCTCATTCATTTTTCTGTTTGGTGGTCAGGAGCATGAGCGACCAAAAAGTTCCCGCTGCATGTTCACTGATATGTGCTGGTCTATTGAAAAGAAAACTTATTGATATAAGCATATAGAGGAGTATTTGTTTACTTAATATGAATAAATTACTGAATTTTGATAAATCTGCCTATCAATGGGAAATATAGCTTTGTGTATATTATTGAAGTACAAACTACTCTTCAGACTTGTGGCTATTTGCCCGGCAAGTACTTCAGACTGATATCTTCATCAGTGATGATGGTTGATGTTAGTGGCAGAAAGAGTGGATGTTTTCAGTATGGCTGTTTCATTCTCTTTAAAAAAATAATAATTAAAAAAAATGGTACCTTCAGCTTTGTAGAAACATGAAAGGAAACTTGTCATGGAAGTTTGGAATACTATAGGTACAAGCAGAATTCTGCATGTCATTTCCTTTAAAAAGTGCACTGAGTGGAGTTGAAGGGGAAATGTTGCCAGACTCAGCTGAAAATTATCCATAGCAAGTTTTAAATGAGAATGTACTTAACACTTAAACTGAGTCTTTTCTTTGGCACTCTTCATGTACTTGCATACAAGAAGTTATTAACTCTTAAGTGAATAGATAAGTGGTTTTATTAGACTGGCTATGTTGCTCAACTGTAATGTCCTTTTGAAGCTGTTCAGCAGGGAAACTTATTTAAAATATATGTGCCCATGCTTATTCTTTCCATAGTCCTCTAACTGAGAAAAGAATTCTAGAGTCATTCCACAGTGTAGAAGAATGACTTCACCTCTATCTCCTTTCAGTGTTTATTCATTGCATATGATATTCTCAAATTATCCTTTGGAACAGTCCTTCATTATATGGTCAATATTTTGATATTAAAGATCTTGTACAATTCATTTTTAATAGAGAAAGCTAACATGAAACCTGAAACTCTACTAGTATGTTACTATGAAGGAAAGCTAAATCTACTTCCAAGCAGAGAAAGCAAATTACTAGCTGTTCCACTATTTCTTTTTTTTTTACTATTATTCCGCCTCTCTCCCAGATCTATATAGCATGAGAGGATTCTTAAAACCTTTTATGAAAGATTTCTTACCAAGCCCAAAATTTACATTGATAGTAATTATAAACCGAATATGATATCATAATATTAAAAAACCACAGTTCTTCTAGTTCATAAAGAAAATATGTATTTTAAAATGAATGAACCCCAGTTTGAATAAAACATGTTATCTTTCCTCTTACGTGACAACTGACACTAATGTCCTATCTATAGACACTTAAGATTGTCCTCATGAGGAGTTGGGATGGGATATCATCTAAAAGGAATCTCTATGGACATAGTCCTCCAGAATGAAATGTTTCTGAGAGATGGTATGTACAAGGCATTGGTAAGTTTACGGTAACTTAGGTATACCTAACTCACAAACTTCCAAAGAGGCAGTTACCAGCCAAGAAGTAAAAGACAATAGGAAACTGGCTATCTCTTCTTGGACAGGAGACCCTGTGGGAGAGGCATGAAGAAAAGTAGAATTAGCAAGAAGTACAGGATCAAATAGGGTCTTTATGCAGACAAGGAAAACTATATTTTCTTGTCTTGTGGATTACAAAATGTCAACAGCCCTGACCATAACTCACTATCTGGTTTTGGGCTCTATTAGGATTACAAAATTCAGATGTGTTTATGGTGCTTAATTATGATAACATTCATGAAAGATATAACATATTAGAAACTGTTTATATTAAAAAGATAATGTTGTGAGGACAAATTAGTGAAATTCTGAAGAAAACACCTGAGATTTATCCCATTTTATACAGACACTTCTATAGAGATGCAATAAGAATTCCAGTGTTAAATACAGCCTGACCTAATGATGAAAAAAAAAGTTCTTCTAGGAGAATGTTGTGGTCTAATATAAAATAAATACTGCAGGAGAAAAATACATGCTGAAGTAATATGTGGCAGCTACTAAATAGACTATTTAAAACCAAGAATATTTGAAAATGCAGATAATATTATGAATTGATGTCACACTAGCTAAGTGACCCAGCCAACCTAGAAAAAAATTACCTTCTAATTAAATGAAGTGAGAAATTTTTCAGTGATTTCGAGTTAATTTTAAAGACAGATCTAATTAGAAATATGGTTTCATAGCTTATGTTTCTCAGGGCAAATTCCAGCCTCTCCATGTATAAAGTGGATGAGATTGCATGAATGAACTAATGTGAGTGCAATAACTATTTTCTCAGAATCCAGACTGAATGTTTTATTCTCTGTTCATGGTGCTGATTACCTCTTCTTTTCCTTTAATTTGTGGACAAATAATAACAAACAATTTAAAACAGTCTCTTAACATAACAACATGAAGTTCTCTCTACAGCTTTGGTTTTATGTTCTTTTTTTCTTACAAACACAATTCAAAAATAATAATTAAGATGATTCCCCACAGTTAAATGCATCAACAAACTTGTGTACCTCTTTAATTTTAACCTAAATGTCACAACAGATGCTGCTCTTCCAGTCTCAATAGGGAGCAGATTCCACAATCAGGGAGTATAATTACAGAAAGCTCTAGCTCCTGCTGTCTCAAAGTTACACTTAGGGCACGCTAAATAGTCTGTCAGTTTCAGTCTTCAGTAGCTGACTGAGGCCTTTGGTAATAAAAGATCAGTCAAGAGTATATTATGATACTTCACAAAATGCTAACAGCTTTGTAGAATTTATAATCTGGTGAGACATATGCCAGCTTTGTACATTACCAAACAGTTAAAAACAAATACAATAAGAGTAGGAAATAAATATAGTATGAGTTTGTAACAGGCAAAGTGTCTATTTGCCATCATACAAGCAAGGTAATACATCTGACATAAAGCATAAATTCTCAATAAATGAAAAACAGGGTTTTTATCCAACAGCCTTTGTTGGAGGACCCTGATCATAGTTAAGAAGATTCTTCAGTTAAAACTGAGATGCCAAATAACATTTTTCTTTCATGAAAGATATGATATTAAAAAAAAAAAGGTCCGTAGTGAAGTTTCCCTTTTGTATTAGGTTTCTTCAGAAAAATCCAAATATTTAACGATAAGAAAAATTAAAATATGTAGGAAAGAATGGGTCATAAAATGAGAGAAATTAATAATCCTTTCCTTCTTTTGCTGCACACTAGTCATTGTCATTCAGAAGAAGGGCTCAGGCATGAAAATAACCCAAAATAAAAGAGGTAGGACACTTAAAATATTTGTCTAGGAAAAGATGAACTGTTGAAAGAATCTTTCTTTTAGTGTAAGCACCTTCTCTCTATAACCTCAAGTTCATGACTTTCAGCTGTAAACTTGGGGAAAACTTAATTTGTCTGGAACGTGTGGTAAGTTTTAGAATTAAGAGAAGACAGATTTACCTGATGGAAGTCAGATGAAAGGCACTCAAATAACAGTGATGGGTTTCAGTCTTGTTAAAAAACCATATTTTCAAATTTCAGTACACTTCAGCCAGACCTGTGATCATTTTCTTAGCTAAATTACAACATTTAATATAATTTGCTCCAGAGACAGAATAAATCGTTTAGCAACATCTGAAAAGACTTCTCCAGACATTATTTACAGTACGAATTAAAAATTTCCCTAATATGGGAATTCCCTAATATGGGAATAAATAATTTATATGAGGAAAATTCATATGGGAATAATTATGTTCCATTTGGGTTCACTTCATGCATTCTTCAACTAATTAATTTTAGTAGTTGTCAGTTTTTTTCTTTGAGAGGAAGATTTTCTGATTTAAAACACACCAGATAACGTAGTGGGCCTGAAGATGCTCCCAGTCCCAACTGTCCCTCGCCAACTCCCAGGGCTTCCCCCACCCTATTCTTGGCCCAGGACCCCATTTCAGCCCCTGGGACCACCAGGTTGTGCTCCGGCAATGCTGCAGGAGGGTCAGTCTCCAGTTCCTCACAGTCCTGTCTGGCTTGGCCATGGGGCTCACTGAACCAGGCCCAGCTTTGGCTCATCTCTACCCCTGTGGCCCTGTGTGGCCATGCTGGGGCTGTGCCAAACCCTGGGTTCTTTTGTTGGGCATGATCCTGACCCCCACCCACCATCCGTGCCTGGCCTTGGCCTGTCCCCATCCCCAGGGATGTGCCCAATGCTTGGAGGTGGGGCTGTGTCTGGCTGCCTCCCATCTGCCCTGCTCCTGGCTGGGGGGGTGGGATGGGCCCTTCCCTCTGAGGACGCCTGTCCTGCTGGCCTCTGGGGAAGCCCCTGTGACTCCTGGCACTGTCTTTAGCGGAGCTAGACAGGCAAATCCATCCATAGCAAGTACGCAACACTGTAGCACCTCATTTCTACTTTTCCTTTTATAGTATCAGTTACTTTTACTTTGAAAAATTCTGATTACTTATTCTGTCATACTGTCATAATAATCTTGATTGATTACTTTTTGTATCGGGCCTATTAATCTGGTTTATGGTGTTAACTGTGAAGAACCTCAACAACATATAAAATAAATAATTCCAAAGAAAAAATTAAAATACGGAAGTCTGAATTAATGAATGAAACCTGCAAATACAATGATATAATAAGCTCGTAATGAAACCTCCATGGGTATTGTGAAGGTAGACAGCAGGAAAGGTGGGTGAGTGGGTGGAAAGTCTGTTGCTCAATCAGTAAATAGCACAAGAAAGAGGCACCAAAACCAGAAGTTACGAACATTAGCATTTCAGGATAGGTTTGGCTTTATTTACAGCCAATTAATGTTATATCTCCAGAAGCGTAATATGTTCTTGAATACCACTACATTTATTACATTCTACATGTAACAGAAAAAATGGTCAGAGAACTGCACTGACCTTACCCCACAGATACAAATTATACCAGCCTGCAGGATTGCATAATCTCCCAAATCCAGGGTTTAGAGCACAGAGAAGCTACATGCAGATTATGAAAAAAATTGCACATTCATTCCCTAGGAGGAACGTGCTGAGCAGAGCTAGCAAAAGACAGAGGTATATTTGCTAAGTACATAAATTCCTTTTGTTTTAAAACTTTCCTCAGGATTTACCACTCATCTTCAGATTCTTCACTGACATGAAACTTTCTTCCCACTCATTTTCACTGTAGAAATAGGCAAATGCATTACTTTGCAAGATGCTTTGTCCCAGTGCTGTGTGTTGAGATCCATTCACTGCATAAAAAGTTCACATACAAGGAGTCTGAAAACAGCAAACTACAGAACAATTCCCCTGTGAAGATCTATCGTCTCCTAGCACATTCCTCTGAATTCTCATAAACTTATTCATAATTCATTTATGAAAATTTTTGATTTTTCTGGAAATTCTGTCTGGTGTAGAATCAGTACAAAAATGGGGCTGGGTCTTCAGCTGAGGGCAAAAAGCTATCACAGCAATACATTGGCTGGAGCCATTCTCTAGATGCATTTCACAGATGGTGGCCACTGTCTCAGAGACAGCTGCTCCAAAATAGGTTGCTGCAACAAATAAACATCACTGGAAGAGAAAAATAGTAGCATTGCTACTTTTACTACCTGTGCATTACTACTTTAAACAAAAACAAAGGTATAGAAGTCTTGTAGGGTAATTAGTCTCATGTGCAGCTACCCACAAGAAGAAAAAGTGTTCTTCCAGATAATCAAGTGTGACATTTTAGCTAAGTTGCATGCTTGTGAATTAAGTAAAAATACATTTGAAATCACTGTTCTTGAGAAACTGATATTGCAGGGTGAAAAATTTCAACAGCTATCAAAAATTATTTTGCATATTTCAGAGTCCTGAATATTTGGGAATAAACCTTTTTTTTTTCTTATGGCACTGTTTTTCTTATAAATTTTTAATCAAACAATGAGAGTGACTCTGCCTGACTGATAATACCTTCCAGCTAATATCACGTTGACCACTCTAGGTTCTTTTTATCAGTGGTATCTGGAAGTATGCAAGCAATCAGGTTAATTTTCCATATTTTCCATAAACGATAATGTAAAAAAGTCTCAAGTCTTAATGCTTTAAATGAATGCAATTTCTATTTTAAATTTTGAAAGTTCTGAGCATAAAATTGTAAATAATTTTATATCTATACTTTGTCAAGACCAAATGAAACTTGTTCAGCTCTCCTGGATGAAAAAAAAAAAAAGGTATATCACCTAGCTTTTAAAATGCAATAATAGAGTAAATGTTTATATGTTGGATTGGTTAGAGGTAAATTCTGAAATTCTGTAAGATGCCTCTTCCTCTTGAAGTCTTTCTATTATGGACTGTAGCAGCTAATTTTAAGTATTAACTGAATTTATAAAGGTAACTTACACTCTGAGAAAGTTCTCTAGCTGTCCCTGCTTTGAGCAGTGGAGTTGGAATAGCTGATCTCTAGAGGTCTCTTTGAACCTCAGCTATTTTGTGTTTCTGTGATGGAGTGTTTACAGGGTAGAGGTATGACTATTAAGACGGTCTTGAGACACTAGGTGTGGCCTCACCAGCGCTGAGGAGAGGAGAAGAATCACCTCTCTTGGTCTGCTGGCAGTGTTCTTCCTAACACAGTCAGGACACTGTTGGCCTTTTTTTGCTGTGAAGGTGTGTTGATGGCTCACGGTCAGCTTGTTGTTCACAAGGACCTCAGGTCCTTTTCTGCAAAGCTGCTTTCCAGCCAATTGGTGCTCATTGTATAGAGGTCCCTGAGGTTATTCCTTCCAAGAGGCAGGACTTTGCCTTTCCCTTTGTTGAGCTTCGTGAGGTCCCCATCTGCCTCTTTCTCTAGTCTGTCAAGGTCCCTCTGAATGGCAGTGCAGCCATCTGGTGTATCACAATGTATGTCTCTATGTTTGTATAAATGCTCATAATAGTGAAAAATCTTTACGGCTTATGAGGGCAGAATATAGAGAATAATTCCAGAAACAGCCTGTCAATTTATCCAGCATCTAAATTTATCTCATTTACACAGCCATATATGAAAAGAGCTTGAGTTGAAGTCAATGGTATATTCAGATATAGTCATCTGTATAAACAAAGATTTAGTTAAACCAGACACTGAAAAAAAAAAAGCTTTTAAATATATTCCATAATGTCTGATTTTCTAGGGAGCACTGCGTGATTCATATGCCCACTTTCAAGCGATGGCTTCAATGCATTAACAGAATGAAGATTTGCAATTCATTGGCAAGGAAGAATTAATGTAAAACATGAATCTAATAGACACAGAGGTTAAAAAAAAAAACAGTAAAGTAATCAATTTCTAACCAAATATGTTCAATCTTTAAACTGTTATCAATATTCGAAACAGTCTAAATAGAAATGTTTGAGTGGAAGTACATGAGTTTAAATTGTAAGAACTTTATAGACTCTTCCAAAGAGGAAAGAATCAGCTTCACTTGTTTGTTCTTCTGGATGAATAGTTGTCCAACAAATTTGGCAGCACATGGGATTCTGTTTCCCATAGCAAACATATAGTTCTCTTTCTTCATCACAGGTGAGTGAAGTTAAAGATTCATTCTTCCTGAGATAGGGACAGTTTTTTCTGTATCTCTGAAATTATCATACACATACTGCTTGCTCATACAGTCAGAGTATCCCAATTACCCATTACTATTTCCCTCTCATATGCATTCTCAAACTGGATTATTAATCTAGGTGATTTAGCTTCCTTTTTGGCGGCAGAAATATTAAATGAAGCACCTTTTACTCAACTATGTGGGATTTTAAGATATTTGTTGTTTACTTTTTACTTCCTTTTTACCATCTCCAATTCATGAAAAATAGATTGAGATTTTTATAAACTTGTTTATAATAGCTAACTTTCACTTGGGTCCTTGTAAAATAGTCCCATAGAAATATTAACAGTGGTTGAAATTCATGTCATTGAAAAATCATTCTTGTCCTAAGTTTACTGTTGAAGTTTTTCCTTATTTTTCCAATTAGATATAGTTTTCATAATTCAGGTCTGCTTTCACTGCACTTAGCTTTGTCAGTTAGCTCGATATGTATGAGTGTCATACTGCTTATCGTACATCACCAGCTCACTCCCTAGTCTCCTAAAACTGTTTCTTGTGAACGTGCAGATTTTTTTTTCCATATATACCCAGAGAAACTTGTGCTATTTTTCTATTGGCATCTATTTTCTACCTAGGCCCATTTGCAATTCACGTAACCTTTGATATCTCTAAACCAGTTGAGAGTAAGAAAAATGAGACATTATATGACAGAGAGGTATATGGAAAAGAAGGCACTCTAGATTAGTTATTTCAAGTTTTAAACCATGACTAAGAAAGGTGTTATGATGACAGCAGAGCTCAAAATAATGTCAGCAGCAAGACGTGAAAAGGATCATGAGGGTTTTGGAGCATCCAGTCTAACAGAAGATCTCTTGCTGGGAATGGAGTTGCAGCCTGAAGGCATCAGAAGTCACGGTCATTGTTTAAGCAGCAGGCTAGTCACAGATATGTTTATATACTTGAACAAGCATTGAACTGTGGAAGAAGACTGCAAGCAAAACAAAGAACCATGATATTAAAAATGCAAGAGTATTTGTCCTAAGTGGAAAGCAACGTGAAGTGACAAAATCTTAGCAGTTTTTGCAAGGAAAAGACAAAAGCATTCAATTGGTTCCATTTTATGTTGTGTGATCCTGAAGGAAACATACAAAAAAGAGGGGTTTTTTTCTGTTTCCAGCAGTCTGTTTCCACATCATAAATGCAATGGGTATTCCTAGCATATCTGGGACTGTCCATGGCTGGCATGGTACCCAGAAGTACTTCTGGGTGTGTTCTTCTGGAATAATTTTTTTTTGTTTTGAACAAGAGAAGACAAGGAGGAAACAGTAATGGGACACTGCAGTATCCAAACTGACCAAGATGCTGTCCAGTATGAGCCACTTTGTTGAAAGTGTGTGAAATAAAATTATACTAATTAATAACTGGAGGAACTGTGGCTTAGTCTAGAAAATTACAGCTAATGAGTTTACCTAACTGTAGACCTTAAAATGAAACATGAAAACAGCTTTTTTCTATTGCCTATGCAAAGGTTTGCCATATTATCTTGACAGTAAAAATATTCCTTATGAGATGGCATATATACTTTAGATGGCACTATATTTCATTTGGCTACAGAACTGTTGTAGATCTCATCTCTGGATCTGTATGTGGCCTTCCTGGCTGTTGGATAGGCTTTTGTTCATTATTATTTCTCCTGTTGCATCTTATGTCACTGAGAGAAGAATCTCACCTATTCCAGTAAAAAAAGCTGTTATCTGGTTTTCACTAAGTTCCACTTTTTGTTACAAATCAAAAGCATCCCAATCCTTCACTTTAAAACATAACTGAAATGTATAGTTCAAGTCGAAGTGTTGTGGCCAAACACACATATGGCCAAGTTTCATGTTTCACACAGAACTTTTATAAGTACTTTTAACAAGATCTTGTACAAGACAGTCCATGTACAATGTTTGGTTCAAATTTGACAATAAATTAAGGGATGTATCATGACTATAGGAGGCGTTCAATTTGATGAGCTATTTTTAAATAGCTTTGCAGTATGCATAGGTAACATATTTCTAACACACGGTCACAATAGATTATACCTCTAAAAGTCCTGATGCTGGCTTTCTGATAAATCTTTTCAGTTAAGCAGGACTGTGGTGCTGAGGAAATTATCCATCTTTACGGATATCTGTCATATCCGCAGTTTTCAGAAAATTCCCAAATACCATATGAATATTTTATAATGATGTTTAGCATTGAGCACCCGATCCAACCTTATAAATGACTCTTCTGTATAATTAGCACATTAGTCACTCTGTAAGATTGAGTCTGATGAATTATTCAAACACGGTTCTTCAGAGCTGCTGGGTGAGGGCCCTCTGTAAGCGCACTTTAAAACTCTCCTGTTAAACTTTGAAGTAGTAAGGAGGGAAAGAAATGCAGTTGAAAGTGGAGAGAAACATTGATTTTTATTGCCACATGAAGAGCATTTAGAAGTGGAAGGAAAGATACATGAAGGAAAGAGAAGCTTAGACAAAAAAAAATATCTTTAAGTTCTTAATTAAAAAATAAAAGAAAAAAAGGAAAAAAATATTTATGAAGACACAAACTCACCTTCTTTGTAGTCTCCAGTGGAGTCCAATAAAGGTGGTTTTGAGGACGTCCACTGTATGAAGAAATACTATGTACCCAAATGGATGAATTCTGTTATTAATAGAATTAACACATTTCTATCTTTGCCTTCGGAGTCTGTGAGATTACTTTGATTTTTCAGAAATATAAACTTTTTTAAACAAATTTTTTGTTGTGGATTGCTAGCAGTCTTTTGTTTGATACTTCTGCCTACATTTAGTTGTCATTATCATTTGAGTAACCAGTCAGAGCAGTCAAATGATATTGTTTGTTTACTGTTTGATTGATGGTAACTGGTAAAGATAGGTTGAGTTCAATAAAGTCATTGTACTTATCATTGATTTAGGAAGAGGGGCATATGGCTTTATAGTAAGAAATTGTAAAGGTATTCTAAAAGCTTTCTTAACTGCTTCCCTTATTTTTTCTTTCTGAACTGTTTGATTGGCATATAAGTGCTAGGAAACCTGTGTCATTGAAGCAGGCCCAGGAGAAACGTGATGTTCACTTTGCGTGAATACCAATCACCAATCTACAGGTCAAATTTATTAATTGCATCTATATGATGTCTCTAAACCGTGCTTCTCCTGGGTTACCTCTAACAGAATCTCAAAGGCAGGGCAGCACCTCTACTTCTTTAGTCTTCACCATAGACACCTGTGTAGGACCAAAAGCTGTAATCAGATGAGCACAGAAGGAATAAAGCCAGCATCCATTTCAAACCAAAGGCAAGAGGAAGTCTTGCTGCTGTCATCCCTAAACAGTAGAAAAAGTACTGAAACCAGAGCATGGGAAAGAGTCTGGCTCTAGTAAGAACACATCTTAGTTACAGTAAAGGTCACATTTTTTTTTTTTTTTTTTTAATAAAATTGGTCTTATATCTTGGTGACAGAAAGCTGTGCTATGGTTTTAGCTACAGTTGTTTCTAGAATGTAAGAAAAAAATTCTGTCTACTCCTTCAGAATACAAAAATAGTTGAATTTTGTTTGCAATGTTGTTCCATTTCATCAAGGTCTTTCTATCTGTTGCTATGTATCAGGTTTCCAATTTTGGTTTCATTGAGAATACACATCTTAATTATACTGTCTGTGATACTTTATATGTCTGAGCAACACTGGCGAAGCCACGCCTGGAGTGCTGTGTTCAGTTCTGGGCTCTCCAGCACATGAGAAGCACTAATACACTGGTGAGAGTGCCATGAAAGGCCAGGAAAGTTATTAAGGGACTAGAGCATCTCTCCTGTGAGGAAAGACTGAGATGGCTGGGACTGTTTAGCCTGAAGAAGAAAATGCTCGGGGAGATCTTATCGATGTACATACCTGAAGGAAAGATGTAAAGAAGACAGAACCAGGCATTTTTCAGTGGTGTCAAGTGACAGGACAAGAGGCAATGGGCTCAAACTGAAAGACAAAAGATTCTGTAGGAACATAAGAAGAAACACCTTTTCACTATGGGGGTGACCAAGCACTGGTACATGTTGCCCAGAAAGGTCAAGGAGTCTCCATCCTTGGGAAACCCCATGTAAAGCTTTCCCGACAAGCTCTTTGGGCTACTGGTTAAATGGGTAAATTCTACTAATGTAATTCCTTCAATATTAACAAAAAAACTCCCAACAACAACAACAAAAAACAAAAACAAACAAAAGAAAACAAACAACAAAAAAGCGCAAGAAACTTTTCTTTGTGCCAGATGCATTTCCCCCTTTTCTTTTCTCCAGAAAACAAATGGGAACTTCCTACAGGTGACTATTGTATAACATGGCACAAATTTCATAGTCTGGAACCAGATTTCAGCTCAGTGAAGCATTTATGAAATGCACCAATCTAGTTTGTGTGGTCATGACTCCCTCTAGTGATGTTTGCACAGTCTACCATATTCTCATACCAAATGGTTCTTGAAATGAGTACCCCATGCTTTTTTCTGAACTCACTGAATTCCAAAATCAGTGTTAAGTCATTCTTTATTCACATATAGGTTTTAGCATCAAAGTCCCTTAATTCACAATGAGTCAGATCTGATGGCATTAACACATGATAGAAAATTTGAAAATAAACTGTGGAAAAAATTACTCAGAGAGAAGGAAATAATATCAAAATTTCTGTAAATTATAATGCTTTTAATGTACAAATAAAAATAATTATAATTGTAGAAATAGAGTTAAAACGCCAGAATATATAGCACATAAATTAGAGATCTCAGTTTAACTGAGCTCTAATGTTTAGAAGTGCTCAGTCACTGAAAAGTTCTGTAAATCCTTGTTCTGAGGATAAATGTCCTGTACTTTTTATGGATGGATGTTTTTCTGTGAATCTGATTTTCTGTTGCCTAGTGGAGTGCAGCTGTATCTGTTTCATTTATTGTCAGCACTCTGGGGTGTTCCAATGAATAGTAACTTGTAAGCCAATTTCTAGCTCTAGGGAAGAAAAAATAAGAAATTAATTCCTTTATCCCTTACTCCTCGTAACAGATGTGTGACCCTTAATTACATTTACAGGATCTTATGCAGAATGAATAGATAAACCCTAAACTGCAGATAAGCCAATGGAATAATACAACATTGCAAGAGTTTTGTTGTTGAAATGAAATACAGTTGCATTTATCTTTTCACCAAAACACTGTGTATCAGAATAAGGTCACTTTGTCAGTTTAACTTCAATTTTAGAATTGTATGAAAACAGTAACAATGATTTCTATTATCTCAGTTGTAAGACTTTATTTTTTATTAATCAGTACCAAATTAAAGTAGGAGTCTAAAGCAACCAAATACTCGTCAGTGAATTACAATACAACACCCCTGAGTGATAGTTCAGGACAAAAGAATATGTCCACTGAGAGCAATGTTATAAATATGGACAGTAGATAAGTGATTAAGATTAGAATATTAAGTAGTCTTATTGTTCCTACACTGTATGTCTCCTTATCTCCACCTTGAGGATGGTAATACATGCACTAAATTTGCTTAATGGATAATCAATATTCTGTCAGCTCTAAACCAGAATGAGTCACAAGGACCTTTTTCAGATGAGGGACATTGCATATTCTTTAGAGTCCAAGCTTATGAAATGAGAACACTATAAAACAATGTATTCAGCACCCAAAAATAGTGAAAAATAATGTAGAAAACTAAATCTTTAAGTCCTCGTACAATAAAGAAACACCTGCTTTAGAAAATTATATGTTGCTTTCTTTAGAAAGATGTAAGCATACCTCAAAAACAGAACTCATTAAGCTAAAGTTCACCTGAGGCAACTTATTTTGTATGCTGAACCTGAATCTGCAAGTAAGAAATTGATCCGCATATATAGTAGTGAAACTGGAATAAATATGTAGAATTTTATCTTGTTTTAGAAAATATTGAGTGTTTTATCCTCTACCTATCAGTGTTACTTTCTTCTTTCAATTTACACAAAATAGGAAAGGATCCTACCCATTGTGTTTTGGTGTCCTTGTTGTACTTTAAAATAAAAGACTTTTTTTTTTTTCCCCCCCTATAATTAGTGTTTTACATCCCCCTGAAACTAAAGGAAAAGCAGCCACAATGTTCTCTATTCTATTTGCAACCACCACCAAAACCCTCTGCTATTTTCGGATAATGGATACATATGTGAATTCTTAATCATGTTTGGGAAGAGACTGAATTAAGTTCCTAAGCTATCTGACCTCCTCACAACACAGTTTTTCAGGAATTCTCTCTTGTTTCAGTAGCAAAACATTAGTTTGTTACTATTGCTTTAATGACACATAGGGAACTTGTATTTTCATTTGCTTTTTATGTTATTCAGAGATTTTACTTCCTTACAGTCTTGGAGATTATTATCCAAAGAGCAGCAATTTTTTACATCACAAAAGAAGCAAAGTAGCCTTTCATTAGGGCATATCTGTAAATTTACTGTAGGATCAAGAGAGATCTAAGAAGTTTTCAACACATGGCAGTGAGGGTGAATGGGAAGAGATATAAGAACTGTGATGTAGGTAAGAACAGAACTGCAAACTTGCAAAATTCTGGTTGGTTTAGGTAGAGGGATAGAGAATTAAAAGGTCTTCATTTATTTTTAATGTCTTGCATCTTTCAAGTTAAAAATCTTGTGGTTTTGAATTAGTGCCATGACATGTCAACTAAGAAAGGAGGACAGAACAGAGTAAGTATGTTTGCAATTTATTCTGGTTTTGATTTCCACTTCTTACTGTTGGTCTTTATTTAAATTGTTGGGATAAAATTGATAAAATTCAAACAGGTGGTAGGTTCCATGAAAATGGTGAGGCTTTTAATTCTTTGGCCATACTGCTTCACAAATGAGTGAGTGAAGCTGCTTTAGAATTTCAATATGTAAATTTATCCTGTAAAGATGAGAAGAAACATTTATAGCTTTGTCTGAGAGAGGGTAATATGCAGGTTACTAAACTACAAGGCTCTGCATATACCCAACAAAAGACTCCAAAGGGATGAGTGGAAGGTTGCAGACATTGGAAATCTCTGCTGCATCCTAACCCTGTTGCATTTCTAGTAGGTTACATTTTTCTGGCTAGATTCTAGTTCTTCATTACTAGAATAAATTTTAATTAATGGTAAAATAACTAAGAGCAGCACAATACTATTATTACTTTTTGTCATTCAAAGTTTTACAATAAACATGTGTTCTCCTCCCATCTTCCTTTAATTAAAATCATGCCCTAAACTCCCTCTGTCCATCATAAATTTTTAATTTTTAATTCAGATGTTGGTTTAAAGAAGATGATAATGTTGTTGTTGTTATTGGATTTGTATTTATTTGCACCTAATTTTTAGATTAGCTATGACATGTTGGGTAGTAGGACTACCTATGACATTAACGTAAGTCAACAAATCAGGTCACTTTTTCTAAAAAATAAAAATCTTGCATATGTAAAATAATTCTTCTTAAATAGGTTATTAAAGAAAAAGTTTCTGTGGGGCATAGGAAGCCTTATCTTTCTCTAACACCAGATATTGGTCAACTGTTAGCAAGGAATCATGCAACCCCTAATCTACCAGGGTTATGTAACTCTTCTATTCAAAAATATACGAAAGTGGAAAAAAAATCTGAGTCTAGTATAAATGTCAAGATCTATGTCAGATCTTCCAAAGCCCAACATATACTTTCTGATGTGTTTTTTTCTCATATGTATACTTTGTATACATGACACAGGTCTCTATAACCATGGTGTTCCTATTTTATAGCAATGGAGATAAGGAAGAAAGTGTTTAACTTCTGTATTGGTCTCACAGCTAGTGATAGGGAAAGACTCCAATAAAATTAAAGTACACTGACTTTATTCTTTATTTTGTCCATGACATTATTTGGCAAAGGTGAGAAATGATTAGGACAAGACCTGAAAAATGAGAGCTCATGTGGTGAGATTCTCACTCTCTGCTTGCACAAATTGGTCAGTGAAAGGTGAGATGTGCTTTCTAAAAATAAGTGAGTGAAAGTGACTGGCCCGACACATTAAGAAATGTAATTCAGCGGAAAGAAAAGCTACCTATTTCACATGAAATACAAATAATGTTTAAAGAAAATGAAGAAATAAACCTATATAAAGCCCTACTCAGGTAGACAAAGATTTCAGAATTTGAAGTGTCTCCCCTGTGGATGTATGCAATTCAGTGGCAAAGAAGGTCAGACATTTTCCAATGGTTCTTAAGTTGTAAGTTTAAGTCATAGAGTTAAGTGATTCTCAGGATTTAGGCCAATGTTAGTTGACCCAGATCTGAATAGGTAACCTTTCTTTTTAATGGAGAGTCCAATACAGCCAGGTGTTGAAGTGTTCTTTGTGAGCAGCTGGCTAAAAAACAGCATCCAAAAGAAAAATCAGATTTGTTGTTTGTTTTGATACTTGTCATGTGTATATAGAGATTTGGAGAAAAGGACCATAGTCTATACATATATTCACAGAAGTCACCTTAAAGTATTTTGATTCCAAGAAGAAATGAAGTACCTCTACTTGCTAGATGTGGAAGATATCACTCATAAACCTTGAATGCAAACAATACTATTCCTTATGACCTTAATTCCTGTCCTCTGCATTACATCAAATTGCATGAATATCAGAAGAGGTGCATTTTATTACTACTATGTCTTGTATACTTCCATTACCAGCATAATATTTTCAAAAAATGAGTTAATGTTATAGGCAGCTCTATAGTCCTAATTAGATCACTGGCATGATCTTTCTTTTGCATTAGTATATTATACTACTATCTTCCACAGTTCTCCAGGTTGTCCTATCTGTCCTTGGAACAGTACATTTCCACATATTACATTGTATCCTGTCATTTTTTATTGACAGATAGTTAAACACTTCTGTTTTTATTATAATCCCACGACTACAGAAAGTTTTCAGCAATATGACAAATGCTCATTCTCTCATATTATTACCTCAGCAATATGTTTAATGTTTGCAGTTGTATGGTTGATATATTCTAGATGAATCCATCATAACAGTATTTTTTTTGTTTGTTTCAGTCAGCCAAGTTGGTCAGTTGTCCATAAAACAGCTTCTTGTATCTTTAGTCTGTCATGTGCATTCTGCCTTAGCACTGACAGCCTTCTTGATGCCTTGTAGGTTTGTCCCTAAGAGAACATACTGATTATTGTAATTACTTGGTCTGGAGTATCCAGTAATGCACTGGTAACTTTCATTCAGTATAGTGAACAGCTTCACAGCATATAGCACTCTTTCCCAAACAAGTGTAATGATGCCAAAAAATAGCAGAAAACGAGCATTTTGAAATGCTATTTCAAATGCCCCAGTTTGGAATCAAAGGCATTCTGCAGACAATATACTGAAATGTACATTTTTCTAAGCAGTAACTTTATACTTTGTCTTTTTGATAATTGCTTTAAAGGAAGCTATCTGAAGCAATATTAAACCGAATTTTGGAAGAAGAGTTGCACTGCATTGAAAGTTTCTAAGCTGTTCGAAGATGGTTAATGGTCTCATTATGTTTTGGTGAAAGAAACTCTTCTACGTTAGTGGTACTGATAATTTTTTTTGTTTAAATTATATACACCACAGAACACAGGGAAAGTAGTGATAATACAGTTCAGCTTAAGTGTAGGCTTTGTTTTGGGCAGTGGTGCACAAATGGATTGCACACATTAATTTTAGTTGTGCTGAAGTTAATTATTTGGCTACTTGTAGTAATGTTACAAAATATACACACAGATGCCCTTTTTATGGTGGTCTTTCTCACTGTCTTTGCCATCAGTTTAGATTCTTGTACAGTTCATTAACAAATTATGGATTTTTCTCACACAGATTGTGTCAGTCTTACCACAGAGTGGTATTTCATCTTGCTGGTTGTTATGGCACACAGATTGTGTCAGTCTTACCACAGAGTGGTATTTCATCTTGCTGGTTGTTATGGCTAGGAGCCACTAGTGTTTTATTATGTCAAATGCTGGTGAGATTCTGCAAACATGATATCCTTTCCACCATCAAGAGTCTGTATAATGTTTAGCATCAGACCAATTCACAGCTTCTCTATCTGAATTCAACTTGTTTTGCAATAGGGTGTTTTATAGGAAATGGTGATAAATGGTTTAAAATGTCATTAAAATGTATATAGACAGCAGAATAAAAAAATGAGTCTGATTGTTTTTCCATGGGAAAGGGTATCATAAATGTGACTACATTTCATATACTGATCTGCAGTTAGGTAGTAGGGTAAAACTGACCCTGCAGTTTTTGATGCATAGCTTCTGAGGTAAATAATTTTTCCTTTATAAACTTGCAGATATCAGTGAAGTAGTAGTCCAGGTTAAAGAAAATCTTCCTGATACAGTTCTAAGTCTGAAGAACAAGAAGCGAGACAAGATACAGTGTTTAAATCAAAAGTTACTTAATCAAAATCAGATACATGACAGTGGACGCTCAGTTCATGAGACTTACAGCTGAGCAACACCTCTATATTTTCACTTTCTTACCAGAAAAAAAAATAAAATCCACATGTTTCTTTAACGGATTTTATGGAGGGCATGTAGAGCAGCCGACTGACATCTGCGAACAGCTGAGGCTGGGAGGAGGGGAACGGATTGTGTGAGGGCAGTTGAACAGTATTCAACTCTCTTACTAATCTACGGATTTCATAGTACTCCAATAACCATATTTCATTTTTATTATGTTTCTTCAGAATTTCTATTACCATTGGCTTCTGTGGCCTTTTTTATCATCTCAGTGTCCTCCTCAGTTATGTACTATGTAAGCTTTAAATACAAAATTTTTGCTGTCAGCTCATTCATTCATTTCCTGTAGTTCCACTGATCCTGTCAGGATAATTCTGATCGCTGATCAAGTGGTTTATTTCCATTCCTCTTCATTTCATCTTAAAATACTAATTTGGGGATAATTTTTTCTGTTGTACTTCATGACTACAAGTGCTCCTTCTTTTTCATTCTGTTTTGTTACCACACCATGAAATTATGGATTTCCTTCTATATTTCCTGTTATACAGTTTCTGCTAATTACTGAATTATACAGACAGGACATATTTTTATCAGATCTTGAGTGTTTGCATGAATGATTATTGTCAACCTGCTGACTGCTTATGTAGCTTGCTAAATATTTATTAATTACTGATCAAAGGAAGTTGCAACTTGTACAAATCCCGTATCTACACAGGAATATGTGAATTGCGACTCTGATTTTTGTATTGAGTTGTGTCACCACTGGTTCACACAAGACATCCTCGAAGACTGTTCAAGCTTCCAATAGTGTTATAAATGACCACTTTACCACTGTAAAGATGTAAAACTTCTAGGACATAAGAGCACCCAGGCTACACATTCTCCTCCCCAGATTCTTGTCATGGAATACAACAATAACAATTCCTTGTGAAAGCAGATCAAATGCATCTGAAATCCTGAAACCTGATGCTGAGAAATTCTTCTATGAACCGCTTCTACACCAAATGTTTGCTATTACAAGTCACTTTTTATTCGTAGTGTTACAAACTTCGAGAGGTGAAAAACCATGTTAAACTGTCGCAGATGGATTTTTACATGGTTTTGATTTAACATCAATTTGAAATTTATTGAAGTAGATCACAACCTTAATATATGATTTCTAATAGTGCTGAATCGACAACTGATTAATAAAGTGATTTCAAACAATTCAGTCGGAATTGTTGTGATCAAAACAATGACTTGATTGCAGATTCAAAAATGGCAAGGGTCACACTATACTTAGAAAGAGATAAATCAGATAGCATACACATAGACATCTACACAGATATATGGATAAAACCACATATATACAAATGTATAAATCACACACACGCACGTGTGTATTAATCCACAGATATTCTAATATATGTGGAGGTACACCTATGATTGAAATTTCCCTGTTGAGTTTAGTGAATTACTCATTTTTAATGCATCGGCATTCTCAACGGGTGCTTGTTGAGTCTTGGGAAATCTATCTTCATCCATGGCTTTGCAGTGTCCATTCATCGTGAGGTGACTCTGAGAGGCATCCCACCTCAGAGGCAGATGTGAAGTGGTTGTGACCCTGGAGATCTCAACTGGCTTCACGTAGGTTCACTATTTATAGGATCATGAGATCATTGATTTTAGTCTGTGTTTTTCCACTTTGGCCACACTTAGGATGAGGTAATATTCTGGTGTTTTCCACCATTTGTCTACATCCAGAACGTTTCAGATTGTATAGTTCTAGTACCGACTCGCTCAGGCTACAATCCAGGTAGCAGGTGAGCCACAGGTCGGGAATGACTGATCATTGCTACCTTTCCAGGCAGAAGGGGTATCTTTCTTCATATGGCAGGAGCTCTGAGAGTACAGAGGTCATACCTCAGTGCTCTAGCTCACTACACTTGCATAATGGGAATTGTTCTCCACAACATGCCTGACTTGCCTGGGTATTGATGTAGCCCAGAGAGTGTGGGACTGCAACCACCACAAACTCTCAGTGTCACATCATTTTCTTAAAATTAATTAATTATGAGATAACATAATTGGTTACATTTACATCTCTTAAATCCTTACCTTCTTATCTCAAATCTTTATCATCTTATCCCATGGCAGAAGTGATACAGAACGTTGATGGAAATTATTTGGAGGTCTGGACAATGTACAATGTACAACGAACAATAATACGTTGAGCTGTACATAAGAAATGTAAAACTGTATATGCCTGCATGGTATTTTCACAGCTTTCTTTTCACTTTGGAGACTGTCTAAATGATGCAATCAGTTCATTAATCTGGAAAATGAGGTTCTAGGAGAATGCAGAAAGGGAACTTTATAGTTATTTGAAGTTTTCTGTGATGTATAAAAGCACAAGATTGCTAAGGAACAAGTCAGGTAACACAAGGATCTAATACCATTTTAGATGACCTAATGTCTGCTATTCAGCTGACTTTCCAGAAGGGTGCATGACTGATTTGTGTCCTGTGCCGTATCTACACAGTCTAATGTGGTTGAATACATCGAAATATCACTATATGTCTACTTTTAGGCACTGAATAGCTCTACAAGGACCATGATCAATTCTGCCCTTTTCAGGAAGAAATTTTACTTCATTCCTCTGCCAGCCTCTTCATTATTAAAAAAAAAAAAAAAAAAAAAAAAAAGTATTATTGCTTTACACACTATGTTGAAAATACAAAATATAAACAGACACACACACACTTAGTGATACTTTAAAAATCTTTAACCCTTTTTATTGTCTCTACATTCATTCTGGACTGTACAAAGAATGGGAAGATTCTACTTGAGATCTGGGCAGTCGAGGCAAAGAATAAGAGGAATTCCATTGCTATTTTTTCTGAAACCTGGTTTCTCAGCTGAGGAGGTCTATTGGAATTTGAACAAGCTCAGATATTTTTCAATGTTTCTCTTAATGAATTCCTGACAAGCTTCTAGATTTTCTCTTTACACTAACTGTGATGCCTTCTTGTAAAGATCTCTTTTTAATCAATTGTCTTTTCTGCTATACATTTGAAAAGACAGGAGAAAAAAAAAAAAAAAAAAAAGAAAAAAAGAGAAAGAGAAAAAAGAGAGAAAAAATATCCAAGACAAAAACCAAAAACCTGGCAAACTGACATCTGGATCAAAATGTCCATTAACTTCCACTGATAATCACCTTTTCAGAGAGAAAGACACATTGTACTACACAAACTGAATTTCTAATTCCATTCTTCTATGCTTCCCAGACACTGCTCTCTCTCTTTTCTATTTGTTATACAGAAGAAAAGGATATGATAGGTGTTTTTTATCAGACTTTTGAGTAATTACTGGGAATGGTGGACATATTTGTACTTCATCTTGCCTTAAATGATGGGTTCTGTCTCTCTTTATCTACAGGATGACTTGAATATACATGTTGTTTATTAGTGTATCTATCAACAATGGATCTAACATATTCAATAGTTAGAGAACTTTCTGCTTGGCTATTTTTGAATGCAGTTTATAAATGAACATATTCTGCTCTGAGATGACTGTATTAAAATGCACCCGTCCAGAGGAATATACTTTGCTGGCACAGCTGGATATTCCGTAACCCAGGGAGCTGAAAGATGATGTTTGTTTGAAATTAATGTCTTCCTGGTTTTATAGCACTAATTCATAAAATGCATAATTCAACATAAAGAATTTTAGGGGCAACATGTATGGTTGCGTTAAAAAAATGAACAAACATTTTCAGAACAAAGTTCTGTCTTAGGGACACATTTTAATACTTCTATTTTTTGCTACTTTGTTTTTTCTTCCATTCCACTGAAGGAAACACGGTCTTAGTTCTTTCAATGTACATCTGAGGCATTGTAGAAAAAATCTGAAAGTCTCACACAACCTGTCATACACCCCTGAGACAGAAAAAAGTGAGAAAGTTATCCTTGCTCACTTAAAAAAAAATGAAGTTGTCCAATCCTGACTATGCAATCATTTTGGTTGGAAAAGACCTTTAAGATCATGGAGTCCAACCATTAACCCAACACTGACAAGTCCACCTCTAAACCGTGTCCCTAAGAACCTCGTCTATGCAACTTTTAAACACCTCCAGGGATGGCGACGCAACCACTTCCCTGGGCAGCCTGTTCTAATGTATGACAACATTTTCCATGAAGAAATTTTTCCTAATATCTGACCTAAACATCCCCTGGCACAACTTGAGGCCATTTCCTCTCATCGTATCACTTGTTACTTGGGAGAAGAGACCAACACCGTCCATGCTACAACCTCCTTTCAGGTAGTTGTAGAGAGTGATATGGTCTCCCCTCAGCCTTCTTTTCTCTAGACTAAACAGCCCCAGTTCCCTCAGCTGCTCCTCATCAGACTTTTGCTCCAGTCCCTTCAACGTCTTCACTGCCCTTCTCTGAACTCTCTTCAGCATCTCAGTGTCTTTCTTGCAGTGAGGTGCTCAAAACTGAACACAATATTCAAGATGGGGCCTTATCGGTGCCAGGTACACTGGGATGATCACTTCCCTAGTCCTATTGGTCATACTATTTCTGATGCAAGCCAGAATGCTGTTGGCCTTCTCAGCTACCCCGGCACACTGCTGGCTCATATTCAGCTACCGTCAACTGGCATCCCCAGATTCTTTTCCACCACCAGGCAGCTTTTCAGCCACGCTTCCCCAAGCCTGTAGTGTTGCATGGGGTTGTTGTGACCCAAGTGGAGCACCTGGTGCTTGGCCTTCTTGAATCTCATACAACTGGCCTTGGATTATCAATATAGCCTGCCCAGATCCCTCTGTAGAGCCTTCCTACTCTCAAGCAGATCAACAGTCCTACCCAGCTTGGTGTCATCTGCTAACTTACCAAGGGTGCATTCAACCCCCTCGTCTAGATCTTTGATAAAGATCTTAAATAGAACTACCCCCAATACTGAGCCCTGGAAAACACCACTTGGGACTGGCTGCCAACTGGATTTTACTCCATTCACCACAACTTTTAGAGCCTGGCCATCCAGCCAGTTTTTCATCCAGCAAACAGTACAGTTGTCCAAGCCATGAACTGTCAGTTTCTCCAGGAGGATGCCGTGGGAAACCATGTCAAAGGCTTTGCTAAAGTCTAGGCAGATAAAATCCACAGCCTTTCCCTCATCCTCTAAAGAGGTCGCCTTGTCATAGAAGGCGATCAGGTTAGCCAAGCAGGACCTACCTTTCATAAACCCATGCTGACTAGGCCTGATCTCCTGGTTGTCTTGTATGTGCTGTTTCATGGCACACAGCATGACCTGCTCCATAATCTTCCCCAGTACCGAGATCAGACTGACAGTTCTGTAATTTTCCAGATCCTCCTTCTGTCCCTTCTTGTAGCTGGGCATCACATTTGCCAACTTCCAGTCAACAGGGACCTCCCTGGTTAGCCAGGTCTGCTGATAAATAATTGAAAGTGGCTTGATGAGCACCTCTGCCAGCTCCCTCAGGACCCTTGGATGGATGCCATCTGGTTCCATAGGCGTGCATATGTAAGTGGTATAGCAGGTTGCTCACCATTTCCCCTTGGGTTATTAGGGCTTCATTCTGCTCCCTGTCCCTGTCTTCTGGCTCAGGGGGCTGGGTACCCTGAGAACAACTGCTCTTACTGTAAAAGACTGACATAAAGAAGGCATTTGGTAACTCAGCCTTTCCCTTGCCCTCTGTCACTGTTTCCCCTCACATACAAGAAAGGGGAGGAATTCTCCTTAGACCTCCTTTTGTTGCTAATGTATATATTGAAATATTTTTTATTGCTATTTCAGCAGTAGTCAGGCTCAGCCGTAGTTGGGCTGTGACCCTTCTGAATTTCTCCCTGCATAACTTCATAGCATCCTTGTAGTCCTCTTTCTTACAAAGGTCATAAACACTCTCCTTTTATTCCTGAGTTCCAACCACAGCTCTCTGTTCAGTCAGGCCAGTCTTCTTCCCAGCTGGGTTGTCATTCGGCACATGGGGCCAGCCTGCTCCTGTGACTCTAAGATTTCCTTCTTGAAGAGTGACCAGCCTTCCTGGACTCATTTGCATTTTGGGACTGCTTCCCAAGGGGCTCTGTCAACCAGCCTCCTAAACGGGTCAGTCTGCCCTTTGGAAGTCCAAAGTAGCAGTTCTGCTGACCCCCTTCCTTACTTCCCCAAGAGGAGAAAACTCAGTTATTTCATGATTGCTATGCCTAAGGCAGCCTTTGACTGTCACATAGCCCATGAGTCCTTCTCTGTTCACGAACAACAGGTCCAGTGAGATGACTTTCCTAGTTGTCTCACTGACCAGCTATGTCAGGAAGTTGTCTTCTACACACTCCAGGAGCCTCTTAGACTGTTTCCTCCCTGCTGTGTTGTATTTCCAGCAGAAATCTGGTAAGCTGAAGTCCCCCACAAGAACAAGGGCTAGCAATTGTGAGACCTCCCAGCTGCCTGCAGGTTATTTCATCTGCCTCTTCATACTGGTTGAGTGGTCTGTGACAGACTCCACCAGGATATCTGCCTCACTGGCCTTCCCCCAGATTCTTACCCATAAACACTCAATGAGCTGTGCTAACTTCTGCCCAAGGATTCTTTTCCCCCTTTGAGACAAATGTGTCCTGTTTGTCACCAGCAGGCCTGGTGTCATGTAAAAAGATCTATGATTAAAAAAAAAAAAAAAAAAAAAAAAAATCTGGGCATGACACCAGTCCTGCAGCCAGATATTAACCTGTCGTTAAGACTGTGTAGTAGAAAATGTCCCTTGGTGCACTGGTAAGGAACAGTGAGGAAATCATGCATGCTCTCTATGTGTCTGCAAAGCTCACAAGGAGGGAAGCAAACCCCTTTCTTTCACCTCTGATGTAACCACAATCAAATAGATGTCTATGGTATAAATACCGATTTACATAGTCTGAAGGTACGTACCAATTTTGGCACTAACATTCAAAATGACAAGAACAGTAACTCCCTTAGTCTTTCAGTACTCCAAACACTAAATCTTAAAGGAAAAAGACATTTGCCGGGGTATTAGATAAGATTTGAACATCTTCCCACAAAGTGAGGCAGACAACTAACTCTCAGAAAGGTTAAAGTCACAAATGAGCTCTGAAAATTTTAACCTAGGGCTGAAGCGTGTTTTGTATCCCATAGAAACAGAGCCAACGGGTGTGTTTGACAGGGGAGCTGCAGAGCTTGAATTCAGTGCGACAAAGGGACATGATTGCTGCAGCAGCAATGGGCTACTTTTACAGTTTGGAAGGGTCGTCATTTGCCTGGCTGTGCTTTGTGCACAGATCCAAATATTCTAGGTCTGACAATGACCAAGCTTTCCACCATACCTGATCTCTGCTCACTTGTTTTTCAAAGCCTCTCTTGTTTCCATAGTAGTCTGTTGGCACCATCCATCCCAGCCAATGGCTTTGGTTACACTTTGGCTTTCCCGAGGCTACAACTGCCAAAATCAGTCCCGTTATGCCCCAGCAAAAAGGTTTGTGTCCAGCCAGATCAGGTACCTGTCAGGGTCAGGGAATTAGCTGTGGCACAGGGAGGGGATAGCTACTGGAATGGTCTCTGGTTTGCAGGGCTGGTTTGGTTTCTGACATGCCCCAGGAGAAGAATAGCAGCACAATGTTTGTCCTTGGGAGCTGAGTGGCAAAGGACGCATCAGGGACACCCGGCAGCTGTGCCAAGTGTGTGGCCACCAAGGGCAGGGACAGCCCTCTGGGCTTCCTGGGGGCAAACACCCCAAAGGCGTTCTTCCAAAGGATGCTGGGTGGAGGGGCAGTGGGCTGCAGTGGCAGGGCTGCACATAGGGCACCATCACCCTAGGGCATCACACAGGGCACTGTCACAGGGCCACTACCCAGCAACGCAGCAGCAGTCCCGAAGAAGGATAAACAGGGGCATCCTCCTGTGTCCTGCTGCCAGAGCTGACCTGAGGGTGGCCTGAAGACATCAGAGACGAATGCCTTGAGGAGCTGGTGGAATCACTTGGCAGAGGCTGAGGGAGGAAGACTGGAGGCTGGACGAGTCTGCTGGAGGTTCTCTGCTGCAAAGTTCATCTGATCAAGCCCTTTTCAGCTGGATAGCAGTAACAAGACCAAGGGAATGACTTCTTGAGGAGTACTGCAGAACTTGCTGTCTTCATCCACTGCAGAGCCAGTGGCAGCAGTCTTAAGATGTTAAAGGCAGCTGAAATCTACAGTTTGCATAACCACACATTATAGTCTAAGTGTACGTTATGTGGAGAGTAATTCTGTGCTGATACTTCCCTCTCCTCAGTTCATGAGACTATCAAGGAAAATGTTCAGAAGCAGTTTTTTTGAGATCACATTCATTTTTATGTGCAATGATGTATTAAAAACTGGTTGTTTCAAGCTAACAGAAAAATTTACTTATATAAGTGACACTACTAGTATTGAAGAACCAAGTTATATGCAGAAATATCCAGAAGTGTTAGACTCAAGGAAAAATCTCTTCTCCTGTACACTTTGTTATTCCAGAAGCTATGTGTGTCTGAGGAATTCTAAATATCTTCAAAATCCTGCAGCAGTTCCTGAGAAGATTTTGTAGTTTTTCCCCTCTCAGTTCTACGACTCTCTACATAAGCATAATTGGATTAGTCTACATCAAGTGGCTATCAATAGTGAAAACAATACATTAAAAAAAAATCACCTAAAAATAATGTTTTTCAACCAGGTGTTAAATCAAGTAATTTAATTGTTTTATTGCATATTTGCATAATAGGGCAAACTAGAAACTCTCTGTAACAGATGTGTTGGTGGCAGGGAGATTTGATTACTGGCTTCTATTATTAATCACTGCACAAATCTTAAATGATTTGTTTCTACAGTTTTATCAATTTACATCAGAGTACTTGCATTTATGCACAAAATGTGGAGATAAAACATCTGTTCACACCTTTACTAGCAGCACGGATTTTTTAATAGGGTTTAAGGTTTCTGTTAAGCAAGACACAAGAGACTGGCAACTTTTGAAAAGAAGATTCCACTGTTTCTGATGAGAATAATTCATAGCTAAAAGGCATTTCACATTGGCAATCATATCTATATTGTGCTTATTTTGACTTGAAAAAATAGGAAAAAAATGCAGAGTTATCAAAACTTTCTCAAAATTTTAGCCAATTAAATTAGACACACACTTATGGTAGTTTGGGGTTTGTAATTTTGTTTCTTTTTGCCTTTTTGTTTTGTTTTGTCTTTTTTTTTAGTATGAGAAATTTTTGGACAGTTTGGGAAATGATAATTTACGTTTTCACCATTAAGGACCTTCACTTTGGTTCTGTTTCTTCTAACTTAGAAATTTAGTGTAAATTGCTAGCTATATTTTACATCAGTATTTAATTTGATTCCACACACTTCAAATGTTATGCCTCAACTTTAAGGATACACATGCAGTGCAACAGAAACACAGCCTACAAATGCTAGTATCTGTGTACTTTGATGTATTTCAGACAAGATGTGTAATCTTTCTGTCTAAGGGTCAGAACTTCAAAGTTTATAATTGTCTCATTCATGCATCTAAATTACTGGCTTGACTTGCATTGCCAACTGTTTTCTTGGTGAACGTGAATCCTAGGTGGTGTAAATCCTAGCTGACATAAAAGTTTTATTATCAGTTGTGTACTGCGTCCCTCCTGCTACCACAGAATAGAGTTGTGATGTTCCTGTTCAGAAAGGAACATGGCTGAAGCACATTCCTGTCATATAATTTCTAGTAGACAGAATCAGGAGGTAGCTAGGTTCCTAATTTCACGGTGTTTCTAGGATCAAAAGAAAGGCATACCACTACCTCCTCATGGTCTTGCATCCCAGGGGAAGTCTTAGGTATCACACTATATCTGTTGCTCTCTGGCTAAATAGGTGCTGTGCTGTGCCTGTTTCCACAGAGTTCAGGTGGCTTCTGAAGGCAAATTACCTCATAACAAGCACAGAACATAGTATTGTTGCCTAAAAGTTAAACTAGTTTGTACCAGCTGACTACGTTTGAAACACATGCTGTATATCAAGAGGGACAAGTTAAAATACTCAGGTCCTAATGGCTGCAAATATGAAAACAGTAGGCTTTTGTGCCATATTGGTGATTCTCATAAACTGAAGAGATCTGACCAAGGGACTTACAATTTTTCTCCAGGAAATAAATGGATCCAATCAATATTTCTGGATTTTATGCTTCACATAGGCCAGATAGGTACAATGAAAGATAGGGGTGTTAAAATGTGGTTTTATTTCAGAATACAAGATTTGGGGTATCTTCTAACACTGACGTTTTAATAGATCACACAAATTTTATAGTATGCCTCAAAAAAGTGAAGAAATCTTAATTTCCATTAATTCCCTATTAAATTGGCAAATATTTTGACCCGATAATATTTATAAATGTTTCAGCTCCAAGTTAAAAATACTGTCTGCTGCACTTACCCTTATGCTATCATACATACTCACCTGTTAGAAATGTTAAAATATTCTTAAATTATTTTTTAACTTTTGTTATTGGAATTGCTGCTTTTTACAATGAAGCTTGAAGTGTAGTTCTCGATTCTAAGTGTAAGTATTCAGTAGGTGTACATTTCCCATATAGTGTATTTTCTTAAGAAGCACTAAATGCTGTCTAAAATCTTCGGTTTTATCAAGCATTAAAAATACATTTCCAGTTGACAAAACCTTCCTTTTGAAGTTTTTGCAAAGTATGATCACAGCTTCCTGGGGGGAAAAAATAAACAGCAACAACAAAACCAACATACAGTAGCAGATGGAAGTGCAAGAGAAGACTGATAAGTCAGTGTTATGAGTGGTTCAGTGATTCCAATGTGAGCTAAAGGACAAAATGGAAAAAATGTCTCAGAGACTAAGAGGGTAATACAATCCAGACAACAAACTTAACTCTATTACAGACACACAGCTATCTCCAAAGTTATTAACACAGTTGCCTGAGGTATCTGCCAAGGAGCCAGATGTCACTCCTCCATAACTTAGCATCTTATGATTGTCATTTAATCTGAAGGAGAAGGAAACATTGTGTTCAGATGCAACAAATATAAAGCTTAGCGTCAATAGGATTTTCAGTTTGTTTTATAAAATCCTAAAATGTGAATTTCCAAGGCCATCTTTAATGCTCAGGGAATCTAGTTGCATTCTACCCAACAGACGATATTATTTTTAGGAGAATATTTTGCAACCATTCAGAGGTTTTAAGCTCAGAAAAGATGAGCATGATCATTTGATTTTATCTCCCACATAACACAGACCACAGAATGTCAATGATTAATTCCTTCACTGAAGGGGTGGGTTATTATTAGCTGTATCAACTGAGAAGAACAAAACTGTTATTTGAAAAAAACCCTATAAATTCCATGTAAGCATAAGAATATTTGTGCAGTATGATACCCTTAAATGAACAGAATTTAAAAAGAAATTACTTGTAAAGGTACCAAGAAAACAAACAAACAAAAAACCAACTAACCAACCAACACTATTGTGATATAATTTCTCATTGGAATTGATTTGTAGGAAAACTGTCAAATGATTTAAAAAAAAAATTAAAAAGCACCACCAAACAAACAAAAGAAAAATATTCCAAGCATATACCTAGAATTTTATAGGAGATGTTAACTAATATTACTTCAGTCCTAAAATGGAGAAAAGGTCTGTGGAAGTGAAGGGAAGTTGCTTAGGAAGTGTCAGAAAGATCTCACAGACATGAAGAAAGAAGCAGTAGCTGACTCTTCACTGCCATGCACCCCCCCCCTAAAAAAACCAAACAACACATAAACAAAAAAATAACAAACCTCCCACTCTATCCTTGGGTCCTGGTCCCCTGATATTATATACAGCATTTAAGATATTTCACTTTCAAGTTCTGTTCTGGAATAAATCAGCTTATTTTCTCTGACATGAAACACAAGCATGATTCTAGGGCTTTGTGCTAGGTACTGCTCCCTTTCAGATATTGGAGAAAATTTACATCAGCTTTGGTTCTCTTGGACCTATAGAACTGTATCCACAGAAACTCCCTCATGCTTTCATACTACATCCCAAAAGCATGTAACATATATACTTGGGATCATGCTATAACAACACCAAACTGACAGGCTGTGACAAAGCCTTCATATTAATAATAATACAGGACCTAGATCATTGATATCTTAAGTTACCAGACTGCTCTATAACTGTGCAGGTCTTGCAGACATTGAAAGGAAATAGGGACCTTGATGCATTAGGTTCTAAAAGCTGAAAACTAACCTCCAAATAAACCCTGACATTAATCCAACAGAGAGAACCAACTCCAATTAGAAACAAAAAACCAACAACAATAACGACAAAAATTACTCCATTGTCATCAGCTTTCTCTCAGTGCTGTAGGCTCTTCAGGATTCAGTGATTAGCTAGTCCTACAACACTTTACGTTTAAAAAGATATTTTCTGTTTGTGCTAACTTTGAGGGCATGGCAGTATCCAGAATAAACTGGTTAAATGTTCTTTTGAAGCTCTGGATTCCCAAACCATAACTGAAACTCTAAACCTAACCCTAACACATAGATTAAGTTAAAAGCCCCATCTACACAAAATAAATGACAAAGGATATTGGCTTATATCAGAAAGAATGCTGTTGTCAGCTGAAGCCAAGGATTTATATTCTCTATTCTTCTACTGATGAGTTTTCTAACTATAAAATAAGGTTAGGGTTTGGTATTAGTGTTTGAGACTATCTACCTAGTTTATTGCTTGATGCTATACAGCCCCCAATACAGGAACATATCAGGTATTGATTGGCACCAAGAACTTCTGTTACTCTTTTTAATGATGATATATATCTTCTAGTTATAGTTAAAGTTACAACAAGGGCAAGCAGACAAGAAAAGGGTGCATGCTGTTTAAAGCAAAGGACTTCTTTTCCTCTTCTTTCAATTGGTCTTCTGGGTATACTTCAAGTTGGGGAAAATATGAAGTCTCAGGAACAAAATTTTTTTAAATCCAGATTTTTCTGGATCTTTGAGGACTCATAAAATATGGAGAATTAGGGGGACTGTTGTCAGGGTCTCTTTTGTAACATGTGATACACGCATTTGGGTATAAACAGATTTTGTTTTATTTAAAACATGTAAGGATTATGTTGAATATGACTTTTTAGTAGTAAATAGTTTTTGACATAGGATCATAGAATGGTAGAATGGTTTGGGTTGGAGGGAACCTTAAATATAATCTTGTTCCAACCCCCCCGCCATGGGCAGGGATACCTTCCAGTAGACCAGGTTCTTCAAAGCCCCATCAAACCTGGCCTTGAGCATTTCCAGGGATGAGGCATCCACAACTTCTTTGGGCAACCTGTTGCAGTGCCTCACCACCCTCACAGTGAATAATTTCTTCCTGATATTTAACTTAAATCTACTCTCAGTTTAAAACCATTACTCCTCATCTAGCCAATTCCTTATCCACCAAGTGGTCTACCTGTCAAATCCATCTCTCCATTTTAGAGACAAGGACATCATGCAGAACAGTATCAAATTATTTGCACAAGTCCAGGTAGATAATGTCAGTCACTCTTCCCTTATCCATTGATTCTATGCCATTATTCAGGCATAAAAACTGTATACTTTGCTAATCTCATCTTCTGATTTGCAACTATTCTTAGGCATCATGACACGTTTAAACAGAGATGGCATCCACAATTTTAAAATGACCTCTACTTGCTTGGCATTTTAATTTACATTCCTTTAGCTCAAATGAAATTAGTCAGGTTTCATTCATGGAAAGGAAGTACCCTACTTCTACTGACTTACAGTGATTCTTGGATGGTGAAAACCTTTGATGAGTTTTAAAATCCCATCCTATATCATAATTATAGAATAACTATATTCTTTTTTCCTTTTTGCACATCTGAAGCTATTAACCAAATATGCCAATAGATTTGCCTTTAACTTCCTCTTCAAATTGATGAATAATTTATTTGCACTATTCAATTAGTTTTGTTCATTGTTTTTCTGCAGCAGTTATTTCTCAGGCTGAAAGCTTCCATTCTTGGTAATTGCCTAGACATAATTGTTTTGGTTTTGGAAACTCTGAAATATGTGGTCAGCTGTTATAGAATATAATTTGATAGAAACAGAGAGGAAGAGGAAGAGGTAGAGGGAGAGGGAGAAGGAGACGGAGGGGGAGAGGACATATTTCCAGTTTCCTATTTTAAAATAAAAAATGTGCTGCTGTTTTTGTAAATAACTATGTTTAAAGGAATAGATGTGTTATTTAAACATAATAGGTTCATAGTCTGTGGACAGACTGTTATCCTCTTCGATCATTAAGTAAACTTCATAGTATTCTTCTTGTCTCTGCTCTTACATATAGTAAAATGTAGAACAGATTCTTTGTGTACATGGTAGGCCTTTTCCTGACCTAAAAGTAATATTCCTAGCTGAGGAGATGGTTGCCATGCTTGTTAAGTTTGATTCTTATTAGAGTTTCTAGTTCTTATTTTTTCACTAACCAGACCTTTGAGACAGGCACCAAGAATGCTACCAGCCCATGAATGCTGAAGTTCGAGGAACTAGGGGCTGTGCAGGGCCATGGCTCCCTGTCGGCTGGGTGCCACAAGTGATGGTTGCCTGTCAGCCAGGACCTGTCCCACTGCCCCACCCAGGAGCAGGACAGGCTGGAGGGCAGTTTAGGACAGAGAGATTGTCAAGAAAAATTTATAGTGATGACATCTGTCTGAGAACAGACTGGGAAATTAAGTCAGTGGGTCCAGGCTACAGCCAGTCCTGGAGACCATGACCAGGGGCAGATAGAACCGAACAATTGCTGGGCAAGACTATAGGCAGGTCCATGCTTAAGCTGGGGAGTTCATTATCTGGGTTAAGTTCAGGGTCCAGATGAACAGGGTACATGGCTGCGGCACAGCTGAGACTGTAGTTCAGGCTAGTCCCAGAGGGAGACTCACAGCTTCAAAGCTATTCCCGTGGGAATAGAGGCTGGTCCTGCCTGTGGACTCCCAGCAGCAATGCTAGGTGCTGCTCTCCCCCAGGGTCCCTGGAGGGCAGGGAACTATGCTCAGCTGTACTGTAACTGATCTAGTCCCTGGCTGGGGCAGTCAGACCCCAGAAGGGAATAGGATGAGCTTAGGGCTCTGCTACTAAGAAAGAAACCTTTATTTTTCTGTTTGATGCAAGAGGGGAATTTGAATCTTCTAACTCAAGCTAGTCTGCAGTTTCATGGTTAGAAGAGTCCAGAAAAGTCAAAGGATTTAACTGACAGTGATACAGGATTGAAAAGAACTCAAGTCTCCTTCATCTTCATTTAGATGTCTTCTTCATCTTGAGCCAGGTTGCAAATCTGTATTAGATAAAATTGATACGAAATCACTGCCACTATCCTACCTTTCTTTAGCCTCCTATCAGGAAGAAAATATCTACCTTGAATTATTACATATTTGCATGAGAGTGTCCATTGTCTCTATGAGGTATGTGAGATGTAGAAGTATGTGAGATTTAAAACATGCACCCTCCATGTTCGCATAATAGCAAGATTATGCTCCCCTTACTCAAAATACTCTTCACAGAGATGAACCTCTGGCTTGTCCTCATCTATTATGTGGACTGTGTCAGAATAAAAGGACTGTAAATTCCACTTTATAAGTGAAGCTATCTATGAAAATCTTTGGTGCAATGGACTCCTATTCAGCATTTCTCATTTTGCAATTAAAAAAATATTTCATTTGCTACCCTATCACATCTTGTGGTTTTGTTTCATATGTTTTCCTTGAATATAATGAAAGCCAAACATGTGAAGAAGAGAGAAGTACAGGTTCTGGAAAAGTGAGAGATGCTACTGAAAAATGAAATTGAGTAGTATGGAATGCTCTGAAGCTTGGGGTTTGTTGAAGCTTGCTTTCTTAGCAGAGTAGTAATTATTGATATGATATAGCTACCTTCTGCAAAAGGATCATGAACCTATATTCTATTCTGACTGAACACAATAGGGTTTAAACATGCACACAAATCATAACTAAATACCAGTGACTAAACTGTGCCTGCGAAATATATGCACATATGTAAAAAGCAATTGTGCTGAAGCCATGCATATGCATGAATAAGATGAATAACTGTATGTGAAGGCTACCACCAGTGCATGAAATTACCTGTTTTGCAAGTGTAAATTAGTGTTTTTCATGCCCATTTACCTGTTTACTGTCCTTATATTTTGTGTGTTCAAGTTAGCTGACTGATAATCTGGGCTCTTAGGATACACACAAAAGAATAAAAGGAAAAAAACTAATCTGAATCTTGAGAAGAAATATAAATGAAAATCTTATTCATTCTTATGCTAGAGAAGCAATATTTATGTCACTGAATATTTACAAGACATATTCAGATCATATAGTGTTAGTGCTATCCTCCATATTAGCCAATGCTACAGAACATTGGCATGTGGATTGATGCAGTTAATTGCACAGTTCAGCTAACTAAAAATTGCAATAATGACAGGACTGACATTTTCATGCTAAATTTAAAAAATATGTTTCATTTAGAATAAAGTGAACTCAAAATAACCAATTTGCACTAAGATGCTTGAGGTAAAAAAATCTCCATGAAACCTGAACAAGAAAGCTGGATATAGAACACACTTGTCTTCAAAATGCTGTGCAATTGTAACATATTTTATAATCCCTAAATCTGCTTTGTGTTGACCCCATGATTTATCTATGACATGTAAGTCACTGATAGCAGTCATGCATTTAAATTCCATTCTCCACGGCATTACAGGAGTTGGCACTTCCAGGAAAGAACAAAATGCTAATTTCTAGTTTCATTCACTTATTGGCCTGATATTAATGCATTAATACTTCCACCTGATCTGCAAGTAACTATTCATTACTCTTCCCAGGATGACAGCACTACTGTTTCCAGCTCTCTTAGTACTCTTTGAAACTATTACAAATTGTGTAACTAATTTTCTTTAGGTGTAACTGTTAGAGTATTCCTCAGCAGACAATCCAAATTAAAGCAACAAGCTACAAATTTAAACAATAAGCTGCAAATTGACAGTACTCACCTCATGTTCTTCCTGTTGAAGCACATAGTAATATTACTCCCTGCTGTTGCGGCTTTATCTGGCAGGTAACCAAATGCCACACAGCATCTTGCTCACCTGCAGTGAGATAGGGGAGAGAATAAAAAAAAATTTTAAAAAATAGTTAAGTTCTTGGGTTAAGATAAAGGCAGTTTCATAGGACAGAAAGGAAGAATAAAAACAACATCAAAACCAAGAACAACAGCAACAACAACAATAATAATAATAGAATATACAAAACAAGAGATGCACAATACAATTGCTCACCACCCACCAACCAACGCCTAGCCTGGCCCTGAGCAGCGATTGCCACTCCCTGGCCAACTACCTCCAGTTTATATACTGATCATGATGTCATATGGTATAGAGTATTCTTTTGGCTACTTTGAGTCAGGTGTTCTGGTTATGTCCCCTCCCAACTTCTTGTGCACCTACTCACTGGCAGAGCATGGGAAGCTGAAGAGACTTGGATTAGTATAAGCACTACTTAGCAACAACTAAACCATCTATATTAGTCTCAAACTCAATCCAAACTACAGCACTATAGTAGCTACTTGGAAGAAAATTAACTCTATCCCAGCTGACACCAGGACACCTGCAAATCCTCGTTCTATATATTCAGAACAATGAATTAATTGCAGTTGAGACAGAGTCTCTCATTTACTTCTCTTACAGTCTCTTGAAATATTACCTGCTGAAAATATCAGCAAATACTTACATCAAGAGGTCTTTGATATCCTCTCTAAAGATTCAGCCAACGTCTATCTGACATAGCCCTTCTGCCTCCTCACAACACTGGAATGCATTGGATCACGAGCATGCTCATTTACCAGAAAATAAAATGAACTTCTTAGATTCTTCAAATTTATACGGGGACAGACCCTTGAGCAAAATGTTACAGACCTATCTTCTAAAGAAGATAATCCACTGGTCAAAAGCATCCTAAATTTTCCCCGGGTCTAACAGACTTGTCAGTGCTTCCCAACTCTGCCCAAGTGTTATTTCCAGTACTTCTGTACTTTTCCTGAATCTTTGTAGAAGCCAAGTTTGGACATAGGTTAGCAGAGACCATCCATAAGAATATCAGTGCTGAATACAATCAAGAGGTACCTTGGGGAGACCCCAATCTTTTGCACACAACTCATTCCAGGGAGAAGCATTCAGTCCCCAATTCTTTTGTAGGCCAAGGGCTCCTCATTTCCCATGTGTGTTTGAAAAGTACAAATCAATGAAGAAGATGAATTTAAGGTGGATGAGAGGAAGGAGTTTCTCTCTAGTTTAGTTTGGATTCTAAAATGATTTTGTATCTGTCAGGAATGGTTCTTATAAGACCATTTAAAACCTCTACTTCATAAGATTAGAGGAATATGCTGCAGAAGACATTTGCCTTTATAAATCTCAGCTGGGTATTGCCAAAACTATCCTTGGGAAATCAAGAGCACTCTCCTTCCACCAAATCGCCAGTTGCTGATTCTCTGGACCCACAGAGTACTCTCTTAAATCTACTTATTGCTTTACTGTCTGTTTAATAATAAAGTAGAATTGAACCACAGTCAAGCTATAAAATAAAAAATACAATAAATCTGTGCTTCAATAGCGTGACATTAAATAATTAATTTGTTTATGGTTTACTTTTAACATGTTTTTCATTTATTGGCCTATAAAACAGTTAATTGATAACAGCATTTTATTTACTGAAAAGTATAGAATAGAGAGGCCCACACAAATGATGATAACCTCTTATTACCATTCTATCTATTTTAATGAAAAGGCCTGCATCAAAGGGTCTAACCCCAGAGGATTTTCCAAAGTAGGATTTATGTTTTCCTACTTTAGTCTCCTTTTTTTCCCTGAAGCAGAAGCGGTTTTGTATGCTTTGGGCTCTGCTGTTGTTTCACTTGTATAATGTATATTATACCTTTGAATGACCTCGATCTTGTCAAGGTTTCACAAATCTTGATTTGAGCTAACTCAGCCACAAAAGTACCTGAAACAATAAGTTTTTTAGGTTGTAACAAACATTACATTTAATGAGTACAGTGCACATGTAATGATACATTGAATCAGTATGAAGCCTCAAATAATGATTTCTGTTGGCACTATAAAAGGAATGTAATTTTTCTTGTTGAAATACCATTTTTCAGTTACTGCATGACTGATGTGGTAATTATCTCCTACACCTGGGATTTAAATCCAATCCTACAAGCCCATTTTCTGTTTGCAAGCTGTCAGACTGATGCATAGGCTTTGTTCTTATCTGGCAGTAGGTGAGGAATCGGTAATTCAGAAACAACAAAGCCACTGATGGGTCATCATGTAATCTGCACTGAAAATTGCAATCTGTAATGAGATTGAAAACACAGATGAGGACACTAAAATTGATTACCTACTATATCTAAAATTTTCAATTTTATTGCACAAATATGATCAAACTAGCTCATAAATTTGAGGATTAGTTGAGAAAGAATAAAAATTACTTTTAAATTATGTGAAAAGGAGATAAGTTATTTAAATGTAAATTATTTGGTTTACTGCAATATGAATCATCTCCAAGGTGATTCACATGTTCACATTACATTATTTTCCATTTCAGAGTATGGTCTGTCTTGTTGCCTAGTTTGGACTGGCATAAGATACTTTATTCACTTAAAACAAAAATAAGTTCAATAATGAAGAGAAATACTGAAATCAGTCAAATTTTGTAATATAGAATGTGGTAAGGCATGAGCTGGGAGGGCATGAGCTTTTTCTGAGCAAAGCAACCCAAAATAAAGTTCACCTATGTTGCAAATATAACTTTTATTGATGTTCCTGGCTGCAACTTACAGGTAGGTGTCAAACTCTTGTTCTCATCTCAATGCCATATATGTCCCTTTAGTGCATTGATGAGATTATGACTCATATAATAAACAGAAATAAATGATCATAGATATTTTCAACAAGGTTCTGATCAAGCACTCTGCTGAAAAAGGGAAAAAATTCCTGATTTTTCCAGTTATTCGGGACATTGACTGAGTCACGTTTTTTTGTCCATTCTTTCTTAAGAAAATTTGCTTCTTTTCTAACATAAGTATATTTTGCTTTTTTCTAAACATAATCTTATTCTCTAGAAGATCCTATAAGTTGTCCACTAGTGTTCACATATCAACATGCACAATTTCATTCAATCCCAAAAAGATGGATCTGCCCAAGGAAAGAGAAACCAGTCAATTAGTTTGTGACAGAATTGGATAAACAGTCCAGGATACATATTTACTACAGTGTGTAGCATTCATAGGTCCACAGTAACAGTTTAATTCACATTGTTTATGTAGACATCTTCAATCACGGCCTGAAACTAATTGCACTTTTAGTTAATTTCATTATTTTGTGTCATTGTTATGTCTTGTCTTTCTTGCTTGAGTTTATAGCCAGCAATTGCCTTCAGAATATATTTGCCACCAGCCAGTGTTCTCTAAGGAGGTCTGCCATGTCTTTGCACGAGAATAGTTGTGGATGTTGTTCTGTTCCTTGCCCATAATAACATGCTCCAAATACATCTAGTAGTAAAAGTCCTTAAAGGGTTTAGGTACAAAGATTTTTAGTTCATGAGCTTCTAACTTTGATGGGAAGATGACAAGATGACCTTCCCAGCTGTGGTGGCCATATATTCCAGAAGGGGATAAGGAGACCATAGATCAGGTTTCAATTTTATTCACATTTCCTTTCTAGTAAACCCTTGGCCTTCCTATCTTTTCCAGCTGTAAAATGAGATAGCTGTCCAAGGTATATAGAAATACATCAGGTGAGGTAATGAATTATTATAATAAATCATTGAGCTCTTGGAAAAATACATCCAGAATATTTACACATATGCTTATTGCCAAATGGGACCCTTTGAAGTAATCTACTTTTGCCTGCTCTTTGTGTCAAGGACTGAAAAGGAATGCTGTCCTAATTCATTACAATTCTTCAAATTAGTCTAGAAACTCTTACTATAATAGAAAATATGACAGAAGGTTGTAGGTCCAAATGGTATGATAAGCAGCTATATTTTTTCCTTTAAAACTGCACACCTGATATTCTCTGATGTAATATATATAGCAGTAGTCATTCTTGAAGTGCAGAATTACTAAGCTTTGATGGTAAAGTCATTAGTCATGTAATCTCCACCTGATTCAGAGGCTGAACTGAGGGGCGTAGCACTTGGCTGATGCGTGTATAGTGCTTCCAGGAACAAGTTTACACAAATATTCCAACAATTGCCAAAGCATACAAAAAGTAATATAATAAATGTAATTAATCTGAATAGGTACTGTGTATGTTATAATTTACGGAGTTGAGTAAACTATCACGCAGTTTCTGTGCTGAGATGTATTGACCTTATGTAATGCATACAAAATGTCAAAGGGGCAGGCAGGGATTCGAGTATATTCCACAGATCCTTACTTGGAGGCTGCTGAAGTACCTATTAGACAGAACTGCCATAACTTCAAAATATCTATAATAATCTAGGTTTCATTTACAAACTAAATCAATCTACCAAATCAAAGAGACATAGAAAACACAAACACAGTTTAAAAAAATGTGCAATTCATGCACGCAAAATGAAGAACTGAAGAATTCCATTAACATATCAGCTGTCATGTTATTTTAGAATTTTAATGTTTGTAATTAATTCATTACTATTCATGCTGAAAGAGTGATCATCTAAATGATTGTGTCCTAATTAACTTTTGTTTATCCTTATGTTGCAGTACCGCATATTAGGAATTATTCTTTTTAGTAACCATATGTATTTTTCGCTGAAAAATGCAGAAATAAAGAAGAAAACTTGATGTCAAAAGAAGGAAAAATGATGGGATAAACTAATATTGATCTAACAAATTAAATAGTTGTTACATAAAGACAAAACATGTTAGAGGCACAAGAGATCAACTGAGAGTATGACGAAGAATCAGTGGCAGGAAAAAGGAATATAATAGGCCACATTAGGAATATTTCTATCGACTGAATGCTGTAAACCTACAAATGATATACAGAAATGAATACAACAGTAACCTATACATTCTTGACTATTTCAGAAAATCAAAGTTATTTGATTTTGAGTCCATCGTGTATAACACAGAGACACACTAATTTTCTTTCCAAGGTGGCTTCTGATCTTGGGCTATCAAGCTTTGAGACTGATTTTTTTACTCACAGCTTCAGTAGACTTTCATAACATGTTGATATGCAATATTATGTACCAACGGTTCAATGAGACACAATGTATGTCTATCCTTTTCTTAGGTATTAGGGGTGGACATGGCAGAGTTAGGTTTACCGTTGGACTTGATGATCTTAAGGGTCTTTTCCAACCTAAATTATCCTATGATTTTATGAGAAATTTTAAGCTTACTTGTCTTTGTGTCTGGAAAATCCATCCACAAACAATGCCCTGAAATATTAAGTCAGTCCTTTCAGGACCCTATGTTTTATGCAAGTACTCTCAGTAATCTGCTTTTTTTTTTTTTTTTCCTTTGCCCCAGATACACATACAGCTGAGTAGGCTGTTTTATCTCACACCATTTTGTTTCATTTGTCCCATGCCTAGTGTTTTCATCACCCATTCAAGTATTCCATATGCTTGCCAAAATTCTCAGCACATCTCTTGTGTGGCAAAACAATTCAAATTCTTCTACCCATCTGCTGTTTGTAGATCTTATAATTGCCACTTAGTCCTAAAGACCAAATACAGCCAGTATGCAATCAGATTTGAATGCACTGATTAAGAAAGTAACTCCACATTGCAATAAGAAGATACATTCTGGCAGGAAATAAGCAATATCTGTGCCTTTTCTGCACAGTAAAGGCAAAGCGCATCTATAACTCATATCAATTATTAGTCATTATTACATGATGCTTCAGTGTGTCGGTAACTAATGTAAAGATTTCAAAATTAGATGCACAAAAATATAAACGGGAAGTTGTACTTAGATGCACTTATGATTTAGAAAGTTAAGAAATGAGAATAAGTGCAAATTTTTGCATCCAAGTGAAATTAATGGTAGATTAAGAAAGAAAAGCACGGATTTTACCAAAGGGAGAAACTTTAGGTGATAATGTCAAGAATGGAGAGGAAGATCTAAAATCTAATGAGTGGGTTTACATATAAACACATGCCAACTTATTTTTGATCCTGAAAAAATATTAAAATAAGCTTCAATGACCACTGATTATAATTCACTATTCAAACTGTAATAATACGTATTTCCATGCTCAATGAGATTGCGTAGATAGTTCAAGTTTTATCCGTAATATTTCAAATCCAACCCATACCAGAATTAATCTCTGATTTGAAAAAGGTTGTCTGAGGATGTCTTGCAATGTTTCAGGTGTCGTGCACAACCAGTAATTAACATCTATTGTAGATTTTGTCTTGAAGAAATATGACAAATCCCAATCAAATTTTTACATAAAACATAGGTTCTTACTGGAGAAAAAAAGAAAAAGGCAAACACTGGTCAGGATACTTTTCTTTACATTAAGGTTGTGTAAGCGTTTCTTTATTCCAGAATATCTGCTATTAGAAATTTGGCACAGATAAAAATGTCAAATGTATTTTTGTCTTTTCTAGAATATTTGACACATCTTTGTGTAAGTTTATGATTTTAAAAGTTTTGTTACAAAGTAGTCATTCTTAAATCTTACGATTCTGCTCTATTTTGCAATCTGTTTAGGTATAATTGGTCAGAGAATGACTGTGGCTGGAAGGATAGGAGACAACATCTTGTCAATATTGCATTGAGAAACATTGGAGAGGAAGGGAGGAAATCAGAAAGAGTTCAGAAAGTACCTTTTAGTTATTTGTTTTACAGACATAAACCAGCTGGTTTGCAATCCAAAACCACATTATAGAAATAGGGTAGGGAGTTGATTATTTCATCACTCAGTAATGTCACAGTATAATTTTATCTTTCATTATTACAATAGAAAGCCATGCTTTTGGAGTTCATTAGTGGTGAATCTAGCCCTTCATTTTAGAGAAAAAAAAATGGGTACATAACAAAAGAGCTGAGAAGAAACTGGCAGTTTCCTTATACTGACAATACCTTTAAAAAACTTACGGGAGATTTTATTAAAAAATACATACTTCTTGCAATTTATCACAGAAGTGCTACCTGCAATGACAACAAGACATACCCCTCTCCCCAGCAAGCTTCATTTCACTATCAAAGAATAACAACGCCTGCAAGGTATGAACAGAACATTCCTTCCATTTTTCAACTCTGTCACACTTTTATGTTTTGTTCATAATGGCAACTGTCTTGCTTGATGTATTGTACTGATGTTCTCACCTGCTTGTTGTCATTCAGGTGCTAAATGAGGAGAATGAATATGTATAATTCTTTCAAAAGTGCATTATAATGACACAGGCTGGCATATTTTATTATACATCCCACCAGACCCTGATTATTTTGTGCAGTTGGCATTCAAGTTACACTACTTGGTTTTTGATAGCTCTTGCCAGCTTCCTTAGCGAAAATGATTAACAGGTATAGTAATGGGGAAATTTTCTAAGGATAGGCTTGATAGAGGGGTAAAGAAAGATGAGGTTTCATTCTTCGTTACACATTAAGACACAATATTAGTTTGCTTTACTGTACCATGGTTTTTCTAAGCTTTTTTTTAGTGTCTAAGTAAATGGCAAAATTAGTCTGTCTTACATATACCGGAAATCAAACATTTCAGTTTTCTTTTCTTCATAAGGATTTCTTCTAGTTTGCAGTAATTCATTTGATGCCATGAAAATGTAATGTATTAGCAACTCTGGTATATGACATTTAGTTGTTTAATGGTCCCTGATGAAGCCACTATCTTTTTGATTAATTTTTTTTATTCCATTCAAAAACAACCCTTGTGAAAAACAATCTTTAGGGGTTTTTTTTAGCTCGTAATAATAGTGGCTGCTTTGATTTTTTTGTTTTGTTTTGTGTTTTAATCTTACAAATGTTCTCAAAATATTAGCTTAATGTACTCATTTGGGCTGGGATAGAGTTTGTTGTCTTCACAGTAGCTAGTATGGTGCTATGATCTATATTCCTGATGAAAATGATGTTGATAATACACTGATGTTTTATCTACTGCTGAACAGCACTTGCACAATGTCAAGGCCTTTTCTGCTTCTCACACTGCCCCACCAGCGAGTGGGCTGGGAGTGCACAAGGAGCTGTGAAGTGACATGGCTGAGACAGCTGTCCAAAGAGATATCTGAGACCATATGACATGCTCAGCAATAAAAGCTGTGGGGCAGAAGGAGAAAAGGGGAGTGTTCAGAGTTATGGTGGTTATCTTCCCAAGTAACCATTACACATGATGGATCCTGAAGCAGTGAATAAATTCCTTGTTCTGCTTTGCTTGCAAGCAGAGCTTTTGCTTTACCTATTAAACTGTCCTTATCTCAGCCCACAAGTTGTCTCACTTTTACCTTTTCAGTTGTGCCTCCTATCCCAGTGGGGAAGAGTGAGCAAGAGGCTGTGTGGGGCTGACTTGCTGGCTGGACTCAAAACATGACACCTAAGCATCCAAAGACCAGATAACATGCTTCCTGAGAGACGTACTGATGCAGAATTTCAGCTCAAACCTTTATAACGACAAAAGAGTTTCCTTAAATACTATCTAATCACTAAATATAAATTTTATAACAGTAGGCTTCAAATCTAGGCTACTGGTTTGAAGAAGTAGCTAACATATAATGGCTTATTATGATATACACAAATATATTGAGACAGACTATTTCTGGGGCAAATAGAGTTTTACGTTTTTTATATATTATGTTTATGTCCTATCTTATATATCTCACTGCTATATGATTATTAAACAAATGATGCATACAAGTCCCCAGAGGGTATGTTCTGTCTCTGTGAGTAACTGGTGGTTGGCTACTCTTTGAAGTATGCACTTTTTTGCCTTGAGTACAGACTAAAATATTTTCAACTCAGAGTTTTAATTTACACACTGTATTACACCTCAATGGAACAAAATATGTTGAGTGCTAGCTTTATAGACACCTGCCAATTCATCCCATTCTGCAGGAAGAACAGTATTTCACAACCAGCTGGTGTTATTAAATGTTTTTTACAGTTGGAAGAAAAAAAAAAGGCAAACAATGCAGCTAAAACTATTGAATTACACAGCATTCAAGATATGACTTCTGTCAGAGCTTGATCCTGGTATCAGGTTCCACTTATGCTTATTGGATTCACCCTAATCTAATATTACAGTAGATTGGAGGAAAGACACTGGCAGGGAGAACTTAATTCATATAAAATCTGCTCTGAATGTGCTCTGTATCACTTTAGGAATTATCACAAGTACACGCAAGCTTAGATTATCTATTTAGAAGCAAACTGAAATGAAAAGAGTTTCTATTTTCTATGTTTATTCTATACATTTATGGAATAAATATTTTCCTCCAGAGTTTGTCAAGATCGCAGTTTCCATCCATCTGTGGCCTTTTGCAGGCACTACAGAATAGGTAGATGTAGCTCTTCAGTCAAGTGGAATGCAGACTTGGAGGTTTCTTTTATTTTTCTTTTTTAACTATTGCAAAGATCAGAGACAGAACTAAGTGAGTCTAGTGCTATATCCCTGTCCTATACCTAATAAAGCTGAAAGCTCTCTGCTAGCTACAAATGGAGTGTTAGTTCAGGGCTAAGCTCAGTCCAAAGCTCTGTTTCAGTGCCTTTAAGGACACTGGAATCAAACTGTCCATTAATCCTAACATAATAGATGAAGAGTGGGACTGTAGGATGAGAAAAGGCATTTCCCTATTCAGCATTGTCATTGTCAACAGAAGAAAAGAGTTAATGGATTGCTACTAAATGTTTTATTGGAGTAGTATGTTTTCAATAGTAAGAGAAGATAGTTAAAAATTTCTATCTTGTTCAGTCTATGAAAAAAAAAAGACCAAGATGAAATAAGATTTATATTCATAAATACATTAGAAAATGAACACTGGAAGGGAAAAGAAGTATTTATCTAATGGACAGCACTTGCACAACTATATATCCATAAACGTAACATGAAGTAATTCAAACTCTGATTTAGAAGAAAGTTTATATTCACCTAAAAAATAAGAATTATAAAATAACCTTCCAGAATTAATACATGAATGAGAAAGAACAAATACTATTGTACCTGCAAAAGTGATGACCAGCCTATGTGACCGAAAGGGTCCCTTTTAGTGTTGTGGCCTTCTCTTCGAAACAATCATTTATTAAACACTTACTATTCTATTTTCTTATTTTTAAGCTGAGTCAATGTCCTTTATTTCCCTGGTGAACTACTTTGGTTTTAATTACAATCTCGTTCATCTGTAAGAACGTCTGGCAAAACTATTCAATGATTCCACATTTCATGGACAGGGGTTTAGGTAAAGAGGTTTGCTGACTTTATAAGGGAACTGAATGTGACCTGCATTAATGGGAGAACACGTAGCAGAAAGAACATAATGGTGTATATCCACTGAGGCTGACATAAATCTATCAAGGCATAAGCAATTCTGGGGTTGTATATTGTAGATGCAGTACGACTAAACAGAAGAATTCTAAGACAGAGACTTGGAACTGATTTGCTTAGATAAATAGCTGTTTTACAAAAAAAGAATTTCAAAAATATGTTGGGTTTTGGGTGGGGAGGTGTGGTTCGATTGTGAGAGGTTTTTTGGCTTTTTGGGGGTTTGAGGAGGGGTGTGGTAATCCTCTCTATAACAGCTATTCAGAACTGTCAGGACTGTTCAGGTCATTTCAGGAGTCTGTATATTATCACTGAATCAACATATCCAGGAGACAGATAGAGTATGTTCCTGGATTCAAAGTAAATATAAAAAATCTCTCAGATTTCTAGTGTACATTGCAATTAAATAAATAGAATATGAAGAACTTAAGGTGCATTCTAACTACATAGACATTCAGTCATCACTTTACTTTGTCTGTGAAGATTTATGCATTCCAAAATTTCACTTTCAATCTTCATAGCAGTAACTATCATATTATTTTGTCCTTTGTCTGATTTTCTAACCAAAATACTTTAAAGCTACTTTGGTACAAAATTTGTCATCAACAGCCTCTTATTTTTTCAAGAATAACAAGAACATTTACCATCTGCTAGAACACTGAGCAAAGTCAATCACATCAAAAACAATTCTAAAACTTTTTCAGAACTTAAAGCCTTCAGAAAGTTTGCTTTGTGATTTCAAAGCAATGACTCTGTGATCTGATATTTTTCCATAATGTCCTTCCAATTGCCCATCCGTTTCCCTTATAAGCCTCCTTTTCTATATGGTTTATAAAGAATAAGAATTATTGATGTTACACAATAAAGAACTCTTTGCTTTTACCACAACCAGAAATAGGATATGCTGTAAAAATAAATTAAAAACCACTGCACCAGCACTTTGAGATTAGCATTATCTTTATTTTATACAGAAGTTAATTAGGAAAACATATGGGTAAGGATCTGTTTCAACCCACTCAGATCAAGAATGGACCTTAACAAAGATCACAGTAAGAATAACTGATGGGAAGAACATAGTTTAATGTACATGCTACTACAAACTAAACCAAACAGTCTTTCTTTTATACTGTTTGTGGAATGTACTTGACTCTTACATTGTGAAAGTATTAAAAGAGTCAGAAAATCTAATTCCTTAATCTTTAGTCTTAAGAAAAAAACTATACTTATAAAAATAAGTTCAGATTGGTAATTCTGATGCCAGTAACAGCTAAATGTACTGCTAAGGCATAATCTCCCAGAATCTAGAAGAATTTTTTTAAAACTATGATTCAAAATCAGATTCTCCTGCTGCCACATTAACATTAGAGAAGGCTGAGAGAATAATTTATTTGCTATTCTTCTTTTCCTAAGTATAAACATTATTTCTACAAGTATATACCCCCAAATTAAGATGTGAAGAAAAACAACTACATTCCATTCTTTCTATACCACAGCACCTCCTATTCAAGTAAAAATACACATTTCTTATAAACAAATATTAATTTATGTGATTCATCTTTCACTGCTGAAGTCAAGAGGTCTTAATGTCGCTGATTTTTATGGGACAGAATTGGATCCAAGGATCTGATCCTACTAATCACTTGTCTTCTGTACACATATGGCTGAATCTACTTCTTTGTGTACTTTTACTATAAATTTATTTCCGTTGTATTGCCTTTCACTCTTGTAAATTTTCAGCTTTGTTTTCTCAGTCCTTCATACTGAGTTTGCATATTTACTCTGTATTAACCGTTCAGATTTCTCTAAAACAGCCTCTGAGTCTCGTTTTGCTATTCTTTGTCTATCCACAATTTAACATCAAGTTATGATGTAATTAGTTCATGTATTTCCTCTTCCACATCATTAATCCATTAAAGAATGACCTAATTTAACTATCTGCTGTATCCTGGTAAATATGTCCTTGCAATTTAATATTGTGGTCTCTTCTACATCTTCACTTTTTAGCCCTTTTAATGTTCTCTATAACATTTCATATTAAAAATTCAGAGAAAATAGGTATCTGAAATCCAAATGAATGTCTAGATTTTCACTAAATTATCTGGAACTGCTTTCTTTCATATACTAGCTCTTTTATTCAATTTAAGATGCTGAGTGACTGGAAAGATTTCCATGAAACAATTTTACTCGCTTTTTTCTGCTTCACCTTTCCAGTAGATGTATTAGTATTGACAGGTTACCTGTAAGCTTAATAAAAATCAATGGAAAAAGTTTTTGGATTAGCTCTTTATGGTTTAGTATTTGTTCCATTATTTTAGTAGTGAAAGAAGGGTATACTAAAAGCACCATAATGCAATATTTCTTGTGAAAATAGTGGAGTGTTTGTTGTTTCCCCCCCACTCTTTTAGTGGCTTTGCAGTAATTCTCATGTATTCAGGAATAAATATCGGGGATATAGTTCAGCAAATTAATTCACTAATACTTGTAATTCTTTGAAACATGTCATGCTGAATGGCTGATCTCATGCTTAAATAGAAATTTTCTCATGGAACGTGAATTAAACTCTTCTAGTTAGGAAAATATTGCAGAAAAGAGCTTAAATTTTAAACCAAGGAGAGCAGCTTAGAGAAAACAGAAATGGCTTGCAATAAAACAAATTCAAGCAGGTTGTTAATCTTGTGTGAAAAATGAAAAAAAGATGAAAGCATGTGAAAGCTTGAATGCAAAATATTAATGTGCTTAGCGAACAAAAAACTTAACTTACACCCTTAGGTGATATCATTCATTGTTAAAGGTGATAAAAAACTTATTTGTAAATTATTTCATGAAGGTTGAAAAATATAGCCCCTTTCCCCAAAAGAAACCCAGGTAAACCTGTTCTGTTGGTACTGTGTTGAAATTCCAGATCTAATGAAAATACAAGCTACTTTTTTGTATTTATCAAGTGTATACATGTCAAAATGCTGTTTCATTTCACCCCCACCCTTTTTTTAAACCTTATTGACATAATCGCCTACAAATGCAACATAGATTCTCTTTTCTAATCTATTGTCAAATCAGCAGTTTGTGTGACACTCTGAAGTGCCACAAGAATGTCCAGGCTCAGTCTTTGCCCTCCTAGGCTATTATCTTCCTTTCTTCCAAGGCATGCCAGCTTCAGCTCCATCACATCACAGCCCTGTGCCATCCACTCTCTGACAAGAAGACTACCTATGAGCTGACCTTCTGCTGATCAACAAATTCATGTTTAAAATATTAAACCAGGAAGGCCATAACCATCTAAGCTTATATTATCAAAAAATGTTTTCCCAGTATTGTTTGGTCAATTATTTTTTTCTTGCCAGACGTGAACCTTACACAAGATTTGCAGATCAAGCAAGGCATCATGCTCGTGACGAGTTAGGTAAGTCTGGTAAATTTGGAGTTCAGGACCTGACACTAAAGAAGCTTGTGTTTCTTTCTTCTTCTAGATGTGGAAGATTCCCAATGCAATTAGCTGCCTCCAAAGGGTATTCGTGAAGCGGGCCAGGTGTCTTAGCCTTATTTCTGGAGCACCAGGAAATGTGTGATCCCAGTGGGCACAAATGTTGCCAAATACTCTTGTTCTCTACGCAACAATAGACAACCTTCCCCCATCCATGCAAAGGAACTGGGCGTTACCCCTGCTCGTAGAAGGATGTAAGAAGGAATTGCCTTTCAGTGACCCTATCTCAGAGATGTAGACAAGCAGTCTCAGCTCTTCCCTGGGCTGGAAAATGTATCTAAGTTGGTTACTGCACAAATGCACAAGACTTCTTGTTTTGCAATCCATATATAACAGCATTTGTCAAACCAACCTTTCTTATTTAAAGAGTTTTGAGACTTACAGTTTGAACTTATTAAATTAATGTAATATGCTTCATACAATTTTATAAAAATGCTTTTGCTTTCCTTTACTGTCAGGTTTTATAAAAATGCTTTTGCTTTCCTTTACTGTCAGGGTATCAGAAGGGTTCTGGCAAATTCAGGTTCACACCACGTCCTTTAACTGCTCAAAGCAAAAACCAAAAAATGCATATCTTCCAAGTGCTCCATTATAAATGTACACATGACATATATCCCTTTTCTCTAAAAATATACATTATTTCTAACAAGCAGAAAATTCTTCTGTTATTGAAATGGCATAATTTTTTTTCCAGCCTTATGACTATCTGCAAGATGGCACTGACATAAATCGCACTACGTTGATATTTTCTAAACTCCATTTTCATCAGAAATCCTGTCAAACAAGGAGTACTTCAGAGCTAATGTTATAGTACTGTTGTGTTTTCCAGGACTGTACATATTTCAGTCTCTTTTGTACTCAGAAGAGGCCATTGACTCATCAATTATTGAAATACCAGTTATCTTCATATTTTTGCCAATCTGCAAATGAAACAGAAGCTTAACCTATTTGCCGTTATGCCAGTCTGTTGATGTTTTTGCAGCAATGCAAACCATGATGCTGACTGGCCATGATTAACCCATTGGAAAGAGGTTGAGCCTAACATCACTTTCTGCTTTTGGCAGCAAAGCAGGCTTTTAATATATTTAGCTTCAGGATAGACGAGAAAAAAAAAAAAAAAAAAAAACAAACACAAAAAGGGAAATTCTCAGCTCCCAGCAGCATGTTACCAAAATAAAGTGTGCATATAATAAATATAAATATGAGTTTGGCTGTCAGTGCTCATGCCTCAACACTTCCCTCTCCTAGGGGAGGGATCAATCGATCCAATATCCTGAGATTTCAGGACACATATATGCATTCTGTTCTCCCTCCAGGATGTGCTATCACCCTTTAAAGGGAATAGTTTTAATTTCTAATTATGTCAGACTATTATCGTTTTCAGAAAACAAAACAAAGGAATTACTCAGGCAACTGTTGTGGGGACAGTTTTCCAGCACTGCAGGAAAATGCAGTTGTTTTGAAAGCTGATGGCATGCAAATGTTGCCTATTCCTACTTCTGAATAACTGCTGTTTCTGAATGCAGCTTTTCACCCCAGTGAGTTAAACTATTTTACAGAGGTGATAGTACAGTTTTGTCATCTCTGCGTTACTGCTATCTATGTGTTACACACATGTGAACATCCCAACATATTTGTTCAGTTTTTATCTGTATTTATGACCACTCTGCTTATCTTTTTAAACTGCAAAGAATAAATCTTTAAAGATTGTTTGCTCTCACTATATCTTACATACTCAAAATACAAAAAGGAAAAAGAAAAGAGGTCAAATTTTGAGGATACTTGCAAGTGTTACACTGAGTGCAAAACCTTGTTCTCCTATAGGCTCCCTCTGTGTTATTTTAGGCAAAACAGTGGTTACTTCTGTGCTTCAGATGAAATTTATCTGCTTGATCTTTAAATTGACAATTATGTTACACTTCATCTGTGTAGATGACTTGGATTACATGTAAGGACTGGTCTCTATAGAAAAAAATATCAGTCTCCAAACATAAATTATAAAAGCAGGGGCAAAAAATGTCTGTATCAAGGGCTTACTTTTAGGTACAGGTAAGTTTTACTGCTGATTGGCAAAACAATGGAAAATAATGGTCTGTCCACAGACTGCATTGAGACAGAAAAGCTTCTCCACTCACTGACCACCACTCCATGATCCTTTTTGAGGATTGTCTCTCCACAGCTCAAACCTTGTTAATTCAGTCCTGCCACAACAAATTTCATTTCAGTTAGCTAGATAATTAGATTTCATTTATCATAGCATTATTAATGAAATTTTAAGCTCTAGTATAGACAGCTCGCTAGACCCAGTAGCTGACCATGCTGATGTTGATTGAAGCTGCTCACAGCAGACTGTATCCACAAAATGCTGAAAGAAAATGTTAAAACTGGAGATTTGACTGTAGTTTAGTATACAGCTATGATAAAATTGATAGTTTACCTGGTCTTAATAGCAGAGAAATATTTGCTTCCATAGCTAGTAGCTAAAAGGAGAATTTTCCAAGCCAATTCAGTCACTACCTTTTCTAAAAATGCTTGCAAGAAATAAATCGATTGATTTGGTCTTTCTTGAGTATAGGCATACTATTTATATAGAAGTGAGATAAGGTGCTTCAATAAATATACAGTGTCAGAGGCATGTTGCTCTTGAAGTAGATATTAGGTATATCTCAAGAACCTAGTCTTGAAATCAAATCTGCCATTTTTGCACTTATACAATGAACATTTACAAGTACTGTAGCAGGACAAACTCCTTGCCATGAAAAACAAAGAGAGATAAAAATAACCCGCAGATAGCTAGACAGTTAGCCAAGTCTTCTAATACATTCTGAAACATGAAGATGGTGTATTTCAAAATATTTTTTCAATATGTCCAAATGTCTGCTGTATCCAAATATTCAATCATTTCATAAAACAAAACGTGTTATTATCTTATATTTTCAAAATTATAATCAGATGCATCATATAATTTTATAATTTATAAACATCATTGCCTCTATTATATATTTTATTATTATCCCAAGTCAAATTAATGTATATTGGAAAATATTTTAAAATATGTAGTAGATTTAGATTTACTGCTTATCTGGTTTTGATACTTATTTTTTCCAAAATAGCTTAAGTCAATGTCTTAACTATGTAGTGGATTTGGATTTACCGCTTATCCGGTTTTGATACATATTTTTTTTCCAAAATAGCTTAAGTCAATGCCTAAAAAAATCACATTTGGTAAGAAAAAAATAAAAAGTTCAATCCTTTTAGCAAAATGTAGCATTTTAGTTGTTCTAAACAGAAATAAATAATTTTTTATTTACTGTCTATAACCTTATAGAAACTGGAATTAAATTTTCTGAGCTATGCCTGTGCTAGTATAAACTATGTTTTCAAATAGACCTAGTCAAAATTTCTTTCACAGGGAAGCAAATTAGACAGGTACAGCACACCAAATGAGCTGAACTCTGTCCTCAAAGAAAATTGGTTTTTCCTGTTCAATTTCATTTCAAAGAGATCTGACAACTGTCGCTTTGAACAAACTTTAACAGCACAATATCCTTTGTTCAAGTTTCCCCCTGTCAGCTTTTCCATTCCAGCAGGAACTTAGAACAAAGTGTATGCTGCCCTTTGAGTTGAGAACTTCATCAGTTGAAGGAACGCTGGTACAGTGCACTGAAATTGAGGGCATATTCTCTCTGTGAATCTGAACAGTGCACTCTCTCAACAAATATAACTTCTCTATCCTTTACAAGGCATCCATCCCACCTCACATTTTCCCTCTCCTCCTGTGTTTACTGAAAAGGAAAGGAGTTTGAAAATCAACCTGTTCAAACCTAGAAAGGGTAGCAAAAAGTCTTGGTCACAAACACATCTCTTTCTTTTTGGGTTTTCATATACAGAAAGCATGGGATAAATCTGCATGCATGCATTGTCAACCCTTCTGAAATCTACTGTCCACAAAGTTAATTTGCTTTTAATTGTTTTCTTAAGAAAGCCCTTAAAGTAATTTAAAAAGGAAAAAAAAAATAAAAGAAGAAAAAAATAGAAAATTTAGAAATCTCTTTTTATAAAATTGAAAATACTCAATTCAAGAGATTAATCACATTCGTGTAGTGAAATTGTGTCATTTGTATCTGACTAAGACCAAAAAAGTTGCATATTCTTGGACAGCAGCACTCCCTGTCTCAGGAATGCTTATTCATGACCATGTTTGAGACTGTTAAGGAGCACTCATGCATAGTCGACACATGATAATGTCTTTAAGTGAAACAATGGAATCAGTTCTACAGTATCTCTACTAGCTCTCTTTCTATATAGTAGTCTCACATAATGGGAGCAGGATGTTTTTTGAAAACCTTCGTTAGTAAAAAAAAACACATACAGAGAAACACTGGTTCTGTCACTTGATCTTGAGGGACCTGCGTTCATGAAAGCCGCCCAAACAAATGAAATATGATAAGATATAATGGTAAACAAAAATACAGGGGACTTTTTTTCATAAAGGGTTTGGTCCTTGAGTGCATCCAGTGCTGTCTTTCATTCACAATTTACAAGGCTCATTAGCTACTCATTTGGATCACTGGAACAGGTTGCTAAGAGAGGTTGTGGAATCTCTGTCCTTGGAGATATTCAAAAGGCATCTGGACATGACCCTGGGCATCCTGCTCTAGGTGAGCCTCCTTGAGCAGAGAAATCAGATCAGATGACCTCCAGAAGTCTCTTCAAGCCTCATGTATTATGTGGAGAAAAAAAACCCACAACAAATATACATATAGCTATTAGTGTCAAACATGCATGTAGAGAAAATTTGAGTGCAGAGTGGGTAGGGTTACCAAGGAAATCCATGCCTAATTTAGTTACAGTCTTTTGATTATCACATATGCTAAATATTTGAGCAATCTACTCCAATATTGCATGACCTATCAGAGCATAGAATAGATATATTTTTTAAAGTTCTAAGAACTCTGATTAACAAATTTAGATCATGTATATGATTAAGAATGTAAATGCTTTAGGATAATGGAAATCCATGTTTATTGGTAAGATAGGATATTTTTTCACACAGAAAGCCAAACTAGCAAAAAAGAAGAGTCTAGACAGACCCTAAATGGAACAAAAATTAATAATTGTGGAACATCTGAAGATCTAGTCACTGGAACTCAATGCATTTTTGACATTGCAAAGTGCATGCCCAGGTGTTCTTAGTCTTGTCATAACTATCAAACTGAAACATGGAACTCAGTGCAATGTAATGACAAGTTCCTGAAAACCCTTTGTATGCCTGTGTGTGTTGTCTGTCTGCATACAGCTGTAGCTATGTATGTATGTTCTTATGAAAATACAGGGGGTTTGTGCTATGACTTATTTGGATGAAAGTGTATCTCAATATCTACATTTTGAATTTTTACTTGGAGCTGTTCCATCTCAAATTCTGATTGGGAAAAAGTGAAGAATCATCTCTTCTGCAAAGATCCAATTTAATTTTTAATTTCCCCCCTAAAACTTTGGTGATAAAGCTTTGGAATTTTATTCTTTGGCTTACACTACCATTAAAGTACCATTCTTGGTAGTTTTGTTTACATTAAATGATACAACTTTGCATTTAGCAGAAATTTTTGTGAGATAATCAAGTATGACTGTTATGCAATACTGCCAATCTCAAGGTTTGTAATAGTGTAAGTGAAACATCCTGATTCCTAGTACTTGAAATAGCATATGCTATACACTCTAATGTGTGATCATTTCAGATTCCTTATCTGTATTTGCATTTAGAGGGACACATTTTCATCTTTCAGAATGAACATCAAAGCAGAGAAGAGAGTATAAAAACAGACAAATGTAACATTACAATGTGTTTCTTCTGATTTGGAGATTCTCATAGCTTTGCTGGGATGTATAATTTATATATTTGTGTATTGCATATGATGTAGTTTTTATATTGTATTAATTCTTCTGTAGTCTTCCATTTCCTTGTAGCCTCAGCTCTGTAACTTATTTTACCCTTTTTGTCTTAAACTGTAAAAGGACATTCCATCATCCCTAAGACTAAGAATGAAAATCCACTCTGCAGGTGTTCCTTCACTTCTTGATGCCACCTCATTAATTTTTTTATTCTCTTCTGTGGGGTCAGAGGCCCCATGCTCCACAGGAATATAGAAATGATGATACTATACACAGAAATTTATTCTGTGCTAAAGAAATGGACTAGCACGAACATTTTTGAATCTTAAGCTTCTTATATGCATAGAGGTCCTTAAAAATGTCCCAATACATTGTAAATGTGCACATAGACATGTTTGTGCCCTGTAATCTCTGACTGCTTTAAGTTCTGAATACCTAATGAAGACTGCAGAACAGCTACTGGAGATTTGAGAAATTACATTGGGAAAAGGTCACAAAAATGACAAAAGAAGAGAGGAAAATAAGAGTGTAGTACCATTTCAAGCTGATATAAAAGGCTAAAAATTGTTTCTGTTCTTTGTGTGTGCATTATAGGTAGGTTCTATGGAGAAAGGAATGTTTTACTGAGAGAGAGATATGGGGGGATTGAACAAGTTTTCTTATTTTTCTTCACATCTATGTTCCATTTTTATACTACATTTATGCAATGGTCATTTATTAGCATTTATATAGCTTGCTGTTTCAATACATCTTGTGGTCAGTCATTGGATTTAACAAGAGCGCAGTATTTCATGCTTTGAATTCTCCTATTAAATAAACCTGGAGTTTGTTTGAAATGTCAAACAAAGTAGAAAATGCAGTCTGAAATGCCATTTAAAATTAACAAAAAGCAACTCCTTTATGCTTGTGATGTGCTTAAAGAATTCATTAGATGACAATAAGAAGAAAAGAAGTAACTGATATACTTCCTTGAAATTGTGCCACTAACAAAATACTAAAAAGGCTATATGACTGAAAAGAATATGAAACCATACAGTGTCTTCAAATTAATTCCTACCTGTAATTTAATAAGAGGTTTCAATAAGAGACAGGCAATAATAAAGTTTCAGAGTGATTTACCTGTTTCACAATCAAAGTAAAAGAGTTTATTGATAGTAGAGACATATCAGGAAATTATTATTCTTGTGGCAAAATAAAACTCATGAGTGGGATGACCACCATTTTATGACAGATGTTGCAGTCCAGTTTGCACTGAATGATCTGGCCCTTCCTTGCTGGATTATATTATTGATGTTAATACAATTATATTTCAATTTAGATGGTTTGTGTATTCAACCTACATTTACACTCCCTCAAAATATGATCCTGTACAACACCAGTACTATTATGGTCAAAGGTACTCTATTTCTCCTCATTTGCACATCATAACTTCATCTATAGGTTTTGAAAAGAAGTACACATCTTAAAGAAATTGGACAGGACAGTTATTTTAATGGGACGTATATTTTAAAATTATTATTATTTGTATTCTATCAACATAGGGAAAATCTTCTATAGATCAAATATTCCTTCTGTTAAAACAGCAGTAGTTTCTGACATTGAGCCATGTTCAGACATCAAGTTTTACGGCAAAGCACATTCATGGGAGCAAGAAGAGTTAGAAGAAAAGTAAGAAGAATGAGGTTTGGCCCGTTTGCTTCTTCAAAACTAAGATATCTTTATGACGTTCATCTTTTTCTCTATATACAGCGTCTGTGAGCTTAGTCTTACTCTAGAAAATGTGTGGAAGAATCTCTTGAACCCCTTCAGAACTTTCCACTTAAGCATAATTGTAAAGTTCTGGAAGAATTTATGGATCCAAAAAGAATAAATTATCTTCTCCCATTGGAATAGAACATTTCTCCTTTTTACTAGTAGTTCTAAAAAAAACCCAAAACCAACAAAACCCCCCTATATTCTATAACTTCTCAAAATAAAAGAGAATTTTGTTCTGAAAAATCATTTGAAAGTCCATGAATGGAGTTTTTACGGAAGACTTGACAGAGAATATATTTGTATCTAGAGATTATAGTTCAGTACCTTAGCACATTAATATAATGCATGACAATAGCTTCAGACTAATTTTTGGAATAACACATTCAGAGTCAAAAGCCAAATTTGACCATGATTACAGAAGGCTATAAATCCATCAGTTTACTTGAAGAGATAGTTTTGGTGACAAGAGATTTCTTCATAGTGTCCTCTTGAATTATACAAGTTAGTTTTCCATAAACAGTACTTAAGAGTTTTGGTTTACCTATTACAGAATCACAGAATCAGACAATGGTTGGGAATGGAAGGAACCTCTGGAGATCGTCTAGTCCAACCCCGCTGCTAAAACAGGTACACCTAGAACACGTTGCACAGGATCACATACAGATGAGTTTTGAATATCTCCAGAGAAGGAGATTCCACAACCTCTCTGAGCAGCCTATTCCAGTGCTCTGTCACCTTCAAAATAAGAAGTTTCTTCTCATATCCTGTGTTTCAGTTTGTGCCCATTTCCCTTTATCCTGTTATTGGGCACCACTGAAAAGAGTCTGGTCCCATCCTCTTGACAACCACCGTTAAGATATTTACAAGTATTGAAAAGATCCTCTCTCAGCCTTTTCTTCTCCAAGCTAAACAGACCCATCTCTCTCAGTCTTTCCTAATTAGAAAGATGCTCCAGACCTCTAATAATCTTTGTAGCCCTCTGCTGGACTCTTTCCAGTAGTTCCTTGGCTTTCTGGAACTGAGGAGCACAGAATGGGACACAGTACTCCAGATGTGTCTTCACCAGGGAAGAGTAGATGGGGAAGATAACTTGCCTGCACCTGGTGACCACAATCTTCCTAATGCACTGCAGAACAGCATTTGCCTTCTTGGCCATAAGGGCACATTGCTGGCCCATGGTCAGCCTGTTGTCCACCAGGACTCCCATGTCCTTCTCCACAGAGCTGCTTTGCAGTAGGTCAACCCCTAATCTGTGCTGGTGCATGAGGTTGTCCTAGCTTCAGGATCTACACTTCCCTTTGTTGAAATATATTAGATTCCTCTCTCACCAACTCTCTAGCCTGTCCAGGTCTCGCTGAATGGTAACACAGCCTTCTGGTGTGTGATGGTCTATTCTGATGCAAAAGACAGAAACATAAAATATACAGAGTAAATCTTTCTGATAATATGCCACAATGAACTGCACTGACTGAAATAACAGCAACTTCCATCTGTATCAAAAGTCTTTTGTTGTTAAAAGCTGAAAATTTATCTTTAGTAACATTTTTTGGATCTGTGTTCTGGAAGTAAAATTATTTTGGATCTACTTCATTTCTTGACATGGTGTATAAAACAGCAATGTTCTGGAGCACTAAGGTACTAAATGGCCTCAGATTTCTAGCACTTCCTTAGCAATCACTTTTCAAGGCATAACACAGTCTTTATAACAAAACAGAAGAGAAGTTACCATGACTGCAATCGTGTTAAATCTGTTCACTATTTACCAAGGTCAGAACTGAGTCCATGGAATCCCAGACCCACGTATCTGAGTAGGATAAAAAGTCAATATCAATGCCAGCTTGCCAACATGTGGGCTTTTTGGTTTTGGTTTGGTTTGGTTTGTTTTTTTTTCCTAAGCAGTTTCAACAATGTATGAGATAGAAAGAAGACAGGAATTTTAAACCTTAATCAGTCACTAAGTACTGTTGTCCTTTCTCACTACATCTGCTTTACTAGTTCATTTAAAACTCACTGTACAAAACCAATGTGGGATTATATGCTTTGTATGTACCACTTATGAGAAAGTTTGGATGTACATAATATTTTATGTTTATGGTCAGATCTTTCCAAAATGCTGAAAGTCATATATTCTAAGGAATTTAGTTTCTAATTAAATAATTTTTCAGTTTGGGTTCTGTGCAGAAGTATTTTGGATGATATGGACATCAGTCTTCTTAAGAGTACTGGAATTTTTTTTAGTACCCACATATCTAAGGCAAAAATTTACCATTAGGCAACTAGGTGTACCATTGGCCACCACAAAGATTTTCAGAACATGGCTATCTTGTTTAGATACTTCAGCAAATCAGCATTTTGGTACTGAAATTACTTCAAAAGCAGTTTTTGTAATTCATAACTTAAGATTCTGAAAAATTTACCTTAAATATGCCACATGGTGTGTGGACTGTAAAACAGTAGACTATCTGAGAAACTTTGACAGTATTATAAAGAACGTATAGCATACAATAGCATTGTTAAATAAGTTTTATTTTTCAAATATATAGTAAGCATGGATTTTCCAGGATCTTTTGCTGTGTGGACTGCTTTAAATAAGAAGTTTAGAAAGTTCCCAAAATGGTAAACTCTTGCTGAATTTCAAGACAAGGCAGTTTTTAATGATATATTAACTGCATTTTTTTTAATTTTAGATATTGTGCATGAAATTCTCATTTTCCTTCTTATCAAATCTGGCTGCATTTTTTTTTAATTTTAGATATTGTGCATGAAATTCTCATTTTCCTTCTTATCAAATCTGGCAACTTTTGATTCATAACATTTCTTTCTTAGATGCAAGTGTAGAGCAGCTAAAAATAAGGCTTATAATGGAAGTAGTTGCAGCTTTCATACGGAGCTAAATCAAAGCTAAGGTTTATGATCATAACACTAGAATAAATTGGGTTGAAAGATGAAATTTATCATGAAGACCTATCTAAAAATGGCTACTATGTGTGTCACAAGCATGAGTGGTTCATTCAAAAACAGAGTACTGAGTACTTCAGCAGGCATTCTCTCCTTAAAGAACACATATTATGTATCCTATAGGATGTCTTCATGGTCTACTGAGCCAGTATATATTTCAGCTATTAAAAAAATATTTTTATGTATTTATTCACCAAAGCAAAACAGACACCAAGAAGCCATTCCAAGCTGTGCTCATTCTTACACTATTTTATATGACCTATTATTTATCCAGTAGACTGGAATGGCTTCATAGGAGCTGTTTTAGTTAATCAGGTCATTATGCATTAAAGACACAATCCCTCCTTGATAAAACTCTGTTAAAATTCTAATGGGAATTTACTGCAAGTGTAACCTATTTTAAATTGCTTTTTATTTATAAATACTATACGCAGTGCTGTATGTAGCTAGTTCAAATTTAATTATTGTTCTAGAGGCTATGCTTTTGACAAGTGAAGCCTTTGCAACTAAAAACCACATTATGCATGATGTTTGTTGACAATTAATCTGTTCCAGCTGCCCCTCTTGTCATAGATGGGAGAAAAATTATTATATGCAAGTTAATTTTATAATAGGAGTGGTAGAGAATAGTATGTTTAATTCCACTCGCTACTTAAAATCTGTTTGTACATTTTATGTAGCAGTAGAATCTTCTGTCATGTATATTACATCTACCTGACAAATTAGTAAGTAGGACTAAGATTAAATCTGCATGTTTGCATAGGTGGAAAACATTAAATCCATTCACCTGAATACCTGAAAACAATCAAATCTCTGCGTTTGTTGAATGTGTATTGCTAGTACTGTTTGTTGGGGATTAATTGTCCAGGGATGTTCTCTTTACCATTTTTCTTTTTTTTTTTTTTCTTTTTTTTTTTTCTTTTTTTTTTCTTTTTTTTAGGAAATAAATAGCAAAACTGAATATGGTTGGAAAATCTAGTCCTTTTTAAAACTGCAGCAGCCTTCTACTCCAATATATTTTAGCTGTGAGTTACCTTCTGGAACTCCCAGTATATCGGTGTTTCTCTTTCAATTTTGTTCCCACTGAATGTTTGGCAACATAAATAGACATACCTCTACATATGCATGAATATCCTTTTCAGTTTGATAAAATATTCTCCCTCATGTGGCAAATCTTACCAAAATATTTTGAAACAAATAGCATTCCTCTTTAAAACAGGTTTTTAAGTAAAACAAAGCAAAACTAGAAATAGTGAAAGATTCTTAATGATGCACTCATGAATAGCAATATTCTGTAATGCAAGAAGCAATAGAGTATCTAATAAGCTTGTGTTTATAATGAAATGCCATTTCAAGGTGAACAGAGTGATCATCTAATAAATGTCACTGTAAGGTTTTTACTCTCCTAAAGCAGTGCAAAATTAAAGGATCTAGCACATCATTACATAAATGTTTGAAGCAAAGCACCCACCAACTCAATAAAAACAATCTATAAGATCAAAACAAAGGAGAAAAGCTTTATGCTAGGCTTGTTTGGGTTGCTTTTTGGTGTTAGTTGGTTGGTTGGTTTTTTGTTGGATTTTTTAATGTTTTTTGTTTGTTTGTTTTTCCTTTTGTTGTTGTCGTTGTTTTTGAGGGATGGTGGTGATGTCAGTGTAGTCGATTAATTTTCCATTGCCCACATTCTTCTTTTGTACCAGACAATTCCAGATCCTACTCTGAGAGGGTGTTTTTTTCTTTCTCGTGCAAAACTAAAGCTTTGAGCACTCAGTTGCTATGGAAACAAAAAAGACAGAAACAGTTTATGTATTTCAAAAGCTGTCAGCCTGTATGCTGTGGATTTTGATAACTAAACCTAAACATGAACCATCCTTTTTTAAAACCATCGTGACATTTATTACTGTGCATGACTGTTGCTAGGCAAAATAAGGGACCTATTTTGTTTAGCTTATTTCCCATCAGTTTTATAAATAGTTGGGATTTCAGAGCTAATTTTTGTCCCTAGTCAGTGTTTAGTAAACCAGAATGGAAATAAATATATAGTGAGCTGGCAAACATTGCAGCTTTCTCCATCATTAAAATAAAGCAAATTGCGGCACAGCCATTCAAAGACAGACACATTGATGAAAGACATCTTTTATGTATTGCATTTAATACCTACGACTATGTGCTCTGCCACCTAAGAAAATTATATGAAAAATAAAAAAATGCTGTTGTCTTTTCTGCAAAATACAGTAACAAAATAATTTCTGTGTGCTTTTCTAAGCCTTAAAAGTGGAGTTGCTGCTACGCAAAATCTGGATGATTCCTAAACTGAAAGTGCCTTCTTTGAATAGTCAATTTCAGTAGACACTAACAGCGACCATTCTGTTGTTCCTCGGCACATTCTGGTGGTCTCAAAATTAAGGTTCCCATAATAAAGTCTTTTTATTAGAATTTAATGTTACAGTTAAATGAACCAATAAAGCTATACAAGAATACCAACTTTCTCTCTTAGTAGTGCAAAGCAACATAAATGTAGTGGAAAACAACATAAAAGATCATCACTCAAAAAGGATTTTTTTGCAGAGGGAGGAGAGAAGAATAAAATTATGTCAGAATATTTTTTAATTTCCATGCTTTTGCACATAACTTTTAGCTTTCTATTTTCCACCTACCATTTTTGACATCACAAACAAGCGTGTGTTTTAAAGATAATAATGAAAGTTATTTAATAGTGATAGTTTTTCTTCAAAATCAAAGCTTCTGGACCCATTGCTGACATGCTGCCTTGCATTACACCAAAACTACATGAAAATAAATGTTTTACAATACAAGCAGGGTTGTCAGAATTGCTTATAATACAATTTCATCTGCTTTGCAATTTAGAAGGAAAACAGAGCTATAGAGATAATTGAAACAGAACAATTCTACTTTTTAATTTTCCTAACAGTGAGATTTATATAATATCTATTCATGTAACCAGGTAACTGATTTAAGTCTGTCCAGGCCTGAAACCTTGTTCTGAACATAAATAAAAATGTTTATCATGAGCCATACAGCATTTTAATTTATGTATTACTGTAATGCAAAAAGGCAGTATTCTACAATAGTCTAAATTATTTGGTAGTCTAAATCATCTACACATCATGAACAGCCTAAGTATTTTTTAAAGATAGTTCATTTTGAGGTGAATTGGCATTAATTTCAGGTAAAACTCAGTGTTTGTAAAAACCTCATTCTGTACACGTGGTAGAAAAACAGCCTAACCATATGATTTATTATAATGAGCATCATGGGGGTTGCTGTATCTTTTTTTCAGATACTATTAGCACATGATAGAGAAATTTTCTGATTGAGGAAAATTATTGGAACATCATCACACACTAGTCCACTGGGTTGGTTTGTAATTAATCCACAATACCATCAGTCAGGAAACTTGGGCTGAAGTCCTGGTTGTATTGGAGTAAATTAAATGAATTGAACTTTGATCAACTTACACAAGACCAGAATTGTATCCACAAGCTCAGTCATTGACTCTGTCACATATTTTCTGTGTAATGTCAGGCAAATGAAAATCACTCTGTTAAACAGGAAAAATAATTACTCTTACCCACTCCCCCATTCCTTTGCCCAAAGTCAAAGACATATCTTCAAGGTCATATTCATTAATGACTTTTGAACTATTGGGCATTTATATATAAGCACAAATAGAGCTATGAAGAATTATGAGAGTCTCAAAGGAAGGTGGTTGGTATACATGCAGTTTATTCTTATTCAAAATACTCTACAGGCTTCACTAGAAAGAGGACACACACTTCAGTATACTTTAAAATATGTGTGACAATAAAGACAATTCAGCCAAATGGTGCTTAGACATTGGGTTGCCAATTAAAAAGTGAAGAAAAAATCCTCAGAACATAGCCCATATTAAAATAAAAGAGAGTACCCAATGTGTACAGAAAAGGAAGAAAAATCTAATTGTACATATTAATTGCTCCCTCAGTAATCCTGAGTTAGTGCTGTGCATTTCAGACCTCAGTCAAGACACTGTTATGAAAGTTCTGTGAGAAATAGGGTATCCTGAAGAGAACAAGGGGTGAAGCAGCTGAGTTCTTAAATTGTTTTTAAGCACTGATGGAGCTAACAGCTACATTAATTTAACTAAATCAAGTGAACAAAGAAACAGAAAGTGAGCCGTCTCTCAAAATCCGATTTATCAGGAAGAATATCCTTATCATTCTGTTCCAGTCCTACCAATAATTAGGAGGGAGTGAAAACAAAAACTAATCAGGGCACTGTGGTGTGTTACTCACAAGCTCATAACTGGCAGTAAAACTGAAAGGGCTATGTCTGCTGCAGTGAATAATTTCTACACTGAGGCCCAGAACAGACAATTCTCATCATTTGTAACATCTGCTTCAAAAAAACATGAGCCAAAATAAGCTAGTTAGAAAGTTACATCTTAGTTTTATTCCAAGAAACTTGGCTTAAAAAAGCCTACAGGGGATTCTATGTTTTGAGACATTTTTTCTACAACAGATAAAATGTATGCACTAGACCATAAAATGACATTTGTGCATCTGTTCTTATTTTAGAAAAATGTAGTAATGAGGTATTATAGAATGTCACATATACGTGCATCCATGTATATGTATATATACACTAATAGGAGCTTACTGGAAAACATGTATTCCAGAAATACCATGTAGAAATCTATAAAATATTTAAAAACATGATAATTTAGTGTAGCCTAATGGAAAAGGATCAAAATGTGAATTATCAGTTATGATATCAAGCAGGAGATCCTTCCTCACCTCTCAGGTAATGGAAGGAAGAAGTGATGAGCCATAATTTTTCTTTGTGCAAACAATGCTGTCACACTCAGATCTGTTGTTCGATCCAAGCTTTAAGAAAAAGATAAATTCATAGAATTGTAGAATAATTTTGGTTGGAAAGAAACTTTAAGATTATTGAGTAAAACCATTAAGCTAAATTGCCAAGTCCATCTCTAAACCATGTCCCTAAGAACCTAATTTATGCATCTTTTAAACACCTCCAGGGATGGTGACTCCACCACTTCCCTGGGCAGCCTGTTCCAATGCCTGACAACCCTTTCTGTGAAGAAATTTTTCCTAATATCCAACCTAAACCTCCTCTGGCACAACGTGAGGCTATTTCCTCTTGTCCTATTGCTTGTTACTTGGGAGAAGATACCAACACCATCCATACTACAACCTCCTTTCAGGTAGTTGTAGACAGCAATAAGGTCTCCCCTCAGCCTCCTTTTCTGTAGTATAACAGCCACAGTTTCTCAGCTGCTCCTTTTAAGACTTGTGCTCCAGGATCCTCACCAGCTTCCTTGCCCTTCTCTGAGCTCTCTCCAGCACCTCAATGTCTTTCTTGCAATGAGGCACCCAAAACTGAACACAGTATTTGAGGTGGGGCCTCACCAGTGCCGAGTACAGGGGGATGATGACTTCTCTGGTCCTTCTGGTCACACTATTCCTGATACAAACCAGGATACTGTTGGCTTTCTTGGCCTCCTGGGCACACTGCTGGCTCATAATCAGCCAGCCGTTGATCAGCATCCCCAGATCTTTTTCCACCACCAGGCAGCTGTCCAGCCACTCTTCCCCAAATTGTTAACCTACCCTTAGGAAGGAAGCTACTTTAGGCATATGGTACCAGTTATGTGTCTTCATCAGCACTGATTGCTGCAGCTTTTTTATCACCAGGTATATTTTGTTTGTTATACTGTAAGTTAGACTATATGAATTTGGTGCTGAGTCAGTCCTGTTTTAATTTGACATGTTACCTGTATAACTAAAACTGACAGATTGAAAACATGGGTTTGAATTCTCAGTCCATAAGATCTGTGTTTTAATTTAGTAAGATGTCATTTTTTCCATAATACATAAAAAGTGGTATTCCTGTAAAGAATCAAAAAAAAAAAGTTGTCTCTAAAATAGTAAGAAACAGTTGGCCTGGCCTGCAAGATGAAGTTGTTCTATGTATTTTTCCCTCTTATTCTGCTACACACTTACAAAGGGGTCAAGCATATTACTAACGCCAGCAAATGGCACTGATAACTTTTAATGATGTTTATGTTGCACGGATGATTAGACCATTTGACTGAAATTTGGAGTCCAGAGAGACAAATCATCTGGCTTGACTTCTTCCACTGTTATGTCTCAGGAACTGTTTTCAGGGTAGGAGAACTGCTGCAGCAGAAGCAGCTGCTGTTTGGTCCCTGTTGTGGTCAGCATGTAAGAATGGTGAGAGGTCACTGTCGGATACATAATACAGGAGTGATGTGACTCTTGTTCTAAACTACTTCTACCTTTCTTTCATCTTACGTGGTGTAATTCACTAAGCTATTTCAATTCTAAGCAAAGCAACAGACAAACTTCCACAGAGCTTCAACTTCGTGCTTCATCTGTGGTGTTTACCAAAACTCACCACCACCACCTGCTGTTTCATACAGCTGTGCCATGCAGCAGCTGAACAGTCTGCTGCAGGTAAATGTATCTTTACATTGTGAAAGACCAGCAAATCCAGCTGATGGAACAGCAGTGAGCTATAGGCTGATAACTTGACCTGTATGAGATATCAAGAGATATAAAAATTAATATACAAGGCTTTTTCTTCTTACGTATGCCAATTTATAGGCTTTGTGTAACAGTAAATGATATAGAATCCTTCTTTCATCTACCTCCAACACACAAGCCACAAGTTTTTGGTTCTTATCTGACAGAACAATGTAGTCTTACATTTTAAGAACTATAGAAGTAGTCAATAATAATATGGAGAAATACAATGGAATTTACTGATGTTAGGAACACTTCTGGGATTCTGCTGCCTGTAATACCACTATAGGATCAAGGAATGCCTGATACCAAAGTGGTGCATATGTGAGTAATTTCTATTTGTATTTCCCAAAAAAGAGCCATAATTTTGTTACTCTTTGACAGCAGTACAATAAGTAAGTATTATTAACATCCTTCCCTGTATAGTAGTGTTTCTGCATCCTCCTCTGGGGATGTAAACGTTGTCATTCCTGGGCTCATATCTACAATAATATAGTTCACAGAAGTGATGACTGTCATAAGCACCAGAGAATACTCAAAGGAGAGAGCCCAGCAGTGTGTTTACATTCTCTGAAATGTCTTTATACAAACTGAGCATAGGAAGTGTTCAGTTTAACACAAGATATCATGAGCTGAGTTCTACTCAAGCCAACAACCGATAATGTAGGGGGGAAATATATGGAAGTCAAAGGAATCAGTGAACTTAAAGCCCACTCTGCAGGGAGCATAAGACATCTTGCACAAGTATAGATCATTTTCTTCTTTATATATAATTTATATGCATGTAGTTTTGCCTCTACTTTTTCCTTTTACTTAAAAGCATTTCTTCTCCCTTCATGGTGATTATACAACCAGCATATTTATAAAAGCAGCCATAACTCCCATGGAGCAAACTAACCAAATTATTTTAGTCTCCTTTGGTATTAAATGGCTGCAAGATACTTGCCTTTGTCATTCTATTGTCATTTATTACAAATTCTCTTCTTAAATGTGAAGAACCATGTTTCTACATGACATTCCAGATGAAGTTTCACTACACTGAATATTATCTTAGACATCTCTCTGGAATGTTAGTAGCTAAAAAATAATCTCCATTTCATTTAAAAGCTCACTTTTCCTGTATTCACAATAAATCCATTTGCCCTACTGCCTCAAGGTCATGATTTATTAATACTCTCCAAACAGGTATTTTTTAGAGACAATTAAATATACATTTTTGTGCAGATTTGCTTGAAGTTCATTAATTTACAAAAATAAGCATAATTACTTTCTGAAATTTAACTTATTTGTCCTGAATATATCCTTTCCTTGGATGAGTAACTACACTAACACTTTAATAAATGTAAATGAAGTGTGAATGATTGTTTCCCTTTTAATCATCTAGTTGCATGAAGGAATATGCAAATACTGTGACTGCATTGTAAGTGTTTGGCAAAGTTACTGTTTTACAAATCTGTAATGCTTTTAGACTGACTTGGTTTCTACTGTTATTTCAAGTTCTCAGCCAGAGTCAGCATCTTGTCAGGGTGATGATGTAAACCAAAATCAAGGATCCTGTATTGGATGGCTAGTTAGACAGAAAAGGCTTCTCAAATAATTCCAAAGGGAGTTCTCTATAAAAAGAAAACACATTTTGCATTATTTTTCTGCTTCTATTTACCCGCTGCTTACAGTATTTTAAATATAATCCTGTCTTTTCTTTTTCTGTTCAGTCTACATGACAATTAAAGACAAATACCACAGCAGTAGTGCTCAGATCACTGCATGAAAATTTAAACAATCATGTAGTGCCAATATCTTTACACAAGTCAAATCATCAGCCCTAGGTGTAGTGCCTCCAAGTATAATTTCTGGTTTACCAGCACTCAGTGTAAGACAATTGACAAAATCAGGCTTTTAAGTGTCATGTAATTGCTTGAGTTACTGAGGGCCAAAGCAAAAGGGAACTTGCCTGAATTCAACCTTCAGGGCACATATGCCTAAACTGTTGTCAAGAATAACCTTGTTCAGGATCTCCTTTACTCCTGAGTAGCAGTAGATACTTCCTATTTAATCTGGAAATCTCCATAACCCCCAAACTATCCCAGTCTGAGCAATTGGTGTAGTTTTGTATCTTTTGATCAGAAAATGAATTCAGACAGTTGTAATACAGTTAACTGTTTAAGCTGAACTCTTCATCCAGTCCTGCATATCTAAATGTTTGAGTATCACAAATTAATCCCCAGTGAGCACAGATCAGTTCAGATGCCAAGCAGTCATGATGATCTCAGATATCCTGAATTCAGGAACTACAAAATCTGTGAGCATTTTCTTTTCATTATGGTAACTTCGGTTCTAATTTTTTTTTTTTTCCCCTCTTACAGGTTTTTAGGAGCTGCTGCTACTTCTCTTCATCATTCTAAGCCCTTTTTAAAAAGTTTCTTTCTGGAGTGAGGTATTGACTTACGCTGTAGTACAATTACTGTAACTACCACGTGAACAATTTCTATCACACCAGCTATTTCCACAAAACTTGTACACATTATTTCAATGTGGATAAAAGGAGAGCATCTTGTACAGGATTTGGATAAAAGGTTTTGTCAAAAGACTTATTTTTCACATTTTTAGGAGCACTACTTTACATTCTCCATGAAAAAACCTTGTGAATTTAAAAAATCCGCTGGGAAGTGACAGAAATACTTTAAAAACAGTAGGATTTAATCTCATTAGCACAAATCTCTGAAGATGTATGAAATCTGTTTTTAACATGTCAAAATGTGGTTTGACCACTTTTTTTGCTACAAACACCCACACAGCTGTAGACTTCTGGGCCTCTGTTGGCATTGATGGGATTCTAATGCAACTAAACAGGATTAGAGGATAATATTTGAGAGAGAAAAAATAGTCTCATATTCATGAAGTTTTTTTCTTGTTTTTAGTTCCAAGCTAAATGAGGATTGCGGATATTCACTAAATTAATTCTCTTTATATTGGGGTTTAATTAATCCAGGATGACAGTTGAGTCCACTTTCCTAATGTTCCATTGTAAATCATCTGCAAAGCTTCAGTTAACTTGAATTTAGACACATTAATGCACTGCAAAAATGAAAACATTAATCCAGAATTATCACTATGGAATAAATGTAATTCCATTACATTTCATACCAAAAGCCTCTATGTGCAAGCCTTTAAAAATTGAAGGGTAATTTTTAAATCAATCCTTCTAACTGTGAAATAATACCATATTTTATCTCCACAGAAAAAAAGGTACTATAAATGATGTAGAATTTTATTAATTATTAATATCATGATTTTGTTTAATTTTGAAGTATTAGGATGTGTATTAATCTTGTAGGCTTTGTCTATTTTTTACATGCTTAATTATCCAAAAGAAAAATAATAATTGCAATCACGGTTGTGGTTTTGGTCAGCTGATGAACTGCAACTGATCCTGATTTCCTTTAATTTGTTTGAAATTAAACAGCTGAATTTTTAGAATAAAAGTTTTCTGAATGCGGATGATTTGCAAATTACTCAGAAAGTATTATTCATGTTGTGCATTTCAGAAACTGAATTATATCATATTGTTTGCATGTGTTGAGTATATGAACTACTTCAGCGTGGAAAAAAATGAACAGTAAACCGGGATGCATTTCATCAGGGAATATTTAAAAAAAAAAATTTCTACTAATTTTTATGAAGTTTGTGAAATTCTGACCCTCTGTACATATTCTCCATATCACCAGTGTTCTTTCAAACACTAAATACTGTGACTCAGGATTACAGTCAAATCAACTCCTCCTTTATTTAAGAATTTACTCTAATATTTACCGAGTTCTGCTGTCCAGTAAAAAAAACTTGACCATTTAAACACTCCCTACCAACTTTAAGTATTTCTGCTGCTCTTTGTATTTTAACAGGAGAAGTTGAATTGCGTTATTTTGCATTTGTTTTTCTTTAAATGTTACATGCTTCTAGCACAAGACCATTGAAAACATGATACCAACTGCAGTTTTCATCTCTTTTCCACCCCTTGCCTCAGAAACTATTCTTTCAATATGTGGGTGATCCACTCCCTTAAAGGTCAGCTCCTTACAGAACAACAACAAGTTCCTTGAACAGCTATTATATACTAATTATTATACAACTATTAAACACTAATAAACACCATATTTGTCAGAAAGTCTCTGCAAAGTTCTGGTTGCTAAAGTCCTATGGACAGTCTTTATGGGGTCCAAGGCAAGGGGCAAATAAATGTTGAGAAGTAGATGCTGAGCCTTGGCCTGGTGGAGCTGGAGATAAGGAAGTAATTTCACCTTCCACTACAAAAGTTTTCTACAGGCCACTGGTTCCCAGAGGGAGATGTGAGGTAATGAATTAGTGAATTAAATGGGATTTTCTTTAAGTAAAAGTACCTGTAAACCCAACTGGACATTGAATTCAGGCCAGCATTCCGGCTTATAAATTAAGATTTTTATTTAACCATTGTTCAAGGTAATAAGACATGATTTTGATTTATTTGTAGATAAAGGAAAAGACTACTTCATAGGTCCAGACTATGCACAAAATGTTCATATCTAAACACTGAAAATCAAAGCAGATCCACAATTCCAAATAATACTGGGGACCAGTTTTTTCAGTCAGTAATATTACTGTGGTTAGAAAGAATGAAAAGCAATCAAGAATAGCAGTCTTAGGGTATTGAGTCTCTATCAGTGTGAATATGGAGCAGGGATAATAATAAAACAAGGAGTTTTATGCATATAATGCACAAATAAATTTTCTGCCCTTACTGATCAAGATAAATATAGGAAAAGAAGCTAACAAAGAATGAAGTGCCAGGTATGAACTTATAGCAGACTCTTTCCTTCCTCAGGATTTCAGGGTTGTGTTTTTGTGCAGAATGCATGACCTGCAGAGAGTGAAAGGGCAATTTTCTATCAAAGATCTTTTCTATTGACCCTAAAAAGAATAAGAAACTGGCATCAGTTTGTACTAGAAAGATGGAACAAAATTTCATTACGAAACAAAGTGCTCCAATTGCTAGAGATTAATGGGGTGCTTTTTCACCTGGCTTGCTGTCTCTTGTACAGTATATATCTCTGTGTATTTATTAAAGAAGGATGAAGAACTACATGCACACGGAGAGTACATTGCACTGCTTAAACTTGCTCATCACTGCCTTCCTGAACAGAGTTATGACATTACAGTATGTTAGGCACAAAGCTTAAATCCGTGATCATTTAAGTCACTGTCAAGGTTTTAAAATGTGATTCAGCAAAAGCAGTTGAACAACTTGCCAAAAATCTTAGATAGAACATCCTGTACCATTTCTTTCCATGCTCAGGAGACTCCTGAAAAAGTAAGCTGCTTTCCATCATGAAGTATAAACCAGACACCTTTAAGTGAGTGAAAAATAAGTCATTTTCAATATAATGTGCTCAAAATGATCCCTAGTGAGACAAGATATTATTTATCCTAATGAGATTTTTAGGGATATGATATATCACCACCATTCTCCATTTACTAGTTCTGCTGCCCTTATTTTTATCAGACTCTATTTTCCATAGATAGGAGGAATTAATGCTATTTAATAAAACTTTCTCAACAAAGCTTATGCACAAGGTCAAATTCCAAGGTCAGATGCTCATTTATATCTGTTTTTTTCCCTTTTCTTCGATGTAAATCCATACAACAGAAATAAGAGCACATTGGTGAGAGGGCTTATGCTTGCCACGTCCTGTGATCTGTTTTTTTCCAACTGTACTGTTGTCTAATAGGCAAGCCATAAGTCAAGCTCAAAGCATTCAGGGTGAATTTAGAAAATAGCAGACTGATGCTGGTAGCATGCAGCAGAGCAGCATGCAGAGCAGCAGCAGAGCATATTGGTGGACCAGCTTGCTCATTTTCAGCACTGCCTGTTCTTATTTGTCTGGACTGTATGAAAGCAAGTTTGGATCCCAAATACGATAGAGCTTTCTTATACAGGTTATTGTATAATCAGTTCTGTCCTGTGGCTGACTGTGTTTGCAGGTTGCCACTGTATAGTAAACACATTGAAATATGAGGAAGCCACTGAGAAACAAACAAACAAACAAACAAACAACATTCTAATTTTGTCTTTAATAACTTTGTTACCTTCATCTACATCATAAGCAGAAACCTGACATTTCACAAAAGATTTTCAAATGAATTTAAAGCAATGTAAAAGGCACTTGTAAAAGAATAATAGTTCCTCAGAAAAAAACATAAATAATAAAAGATACATTCAGCCTTAAAAATATTTTTTTCCAGGTTATCAAAGGTTCTTAAATTTTCATTAAAATATTTTATGTTGAAAGCTCAATATCACTCAATCATGACTTAAATTAATTTTAAATTACTTTTATTAAACATTGTATTTTATTAGCATTTTACAGGTAGAACCCCAAAGCATGTATAATTATCAGCTAATTTTCAAAAACTCCTTTAAATAGGAAATAAAAGTTATTGCAATATTTTGTAAGAGAGTATATCAGAGTAGAGAGAATATAGGGGGGCAGACCAGAGTTACAAAGCACTGAAAGCAAGGACATGATGAGGGTATATGACACAAAAGCCACAATATTTTCTGATCATGTGATTTTATTTCCCTCCTTGAAGACTGTGTGCTGCTCTGAAATGCACAAGCATCCTTTTACAGCTTCCAAAAATCCTTAGCAGCAGTCTGATTACAATCAAAAGATTTTCTTGTTAATATCCCTGTTGGCAATATTCCCCAGAAACAGGATGTCACAGATCAAATATTTATCACAGATGTTTAAAGATAGTACAAAACTCCTGCTCTTCTTGACAGACTCAGTCAGGCTCAGTACATGATCCTTTGACTCTAAAGACAAAAAGGATTTGAGAGGAATAACTGCATTTTCTGCAGAATCTTCAAGAAGTTTGAAATAATCAGTTCATTTTGCCTGTCTTGACCCTGTCTGAATGTGACAGTTCAGAAGGCTTGACATCCTCAGTGGACACAGAGATTTAAACTGCCTTTGTTTGCTGCATGAATACATCTATTCGTGGTGAAATGACACCATTCTACTTGGCCTGGTTTCCAAACGTGTCCCAGCAGCTTCAGCTTTCAGCTGTGTTTAGTAAGGGGTATTTTCACAGGGGCAAACAGAAGATAACGTCCAGGATGCAGTGCTCAAACACTCAAAAATCCAAAAGAAAATCTTTCCTTGCACAGTGTGGAAGTTGCCACTTTTTGAAGTGGAAATGTGTCAAAGCTGATTTAGTAGTGCTATATAAGTTTAAACATAGGGTTATAGCTTTAGAATTGACAGCTGTTTGAAAATTCCTGTCTGAGAATCCTGTCATCAGCAAATACCCTAAATGTACATAGAGTACTGGCTTTTGGCTGCTTACGCTTGTGTCCATCTGTTAAGTTCACACTGTGCCAAGTCATAAGTGAAGATGCCTCCCTCGGGCATAGGAGTTAGGCTATGATTTGGATAGACAAGAAATAAACATCACACTGAAAATGTCATCTCTTTTGAAAGATTTTCCTTTGTGCCAGATTTTAGTACACACACATTTATTAAATTCATTACATAATGATGGTACCACACCTATTGACAAATTAACATGCATTTTTTCATTGAAAATATTGGGCTTGTGTTACTAGAGGTCCAGCTAATTGTGAGAATTCAAGCAACCGACTACTTATGAAACTTGTCATGGATCCCAGTAAAAACCACAATTCTAATATATCTTATTATTCATCCAAGAATTTTTGTCTTTGTATGTTTCCTGACATTCCCTTCTCAAAATAGATAAATGTTAAGTGTTTACATCACCCTGTAAAAGATCAGAAAAAATGTCACACAACTTAAGCTCCTAACTAAACACCATGAATAATTATGTGTTAAAAGGAGAAAACTGAATAGAACCTTTGTTCTCATTTAACTGTTTTAATCAAAAGGTTTTAGTAAATACTTGCAAATCATGAGCGTGTTTAAGACAAAAATGGTAAAATATATGGTAAAGTTCATGGAAAATTCGGTAACCAAAGAGAATGTAATAAATCTGTAAAAAATGTTACTTATGTCAGACAGTGCTGGATGCATAAATAAAATAAGTATCTTTAAATATATAAAGTTGTATGTATGGGATTCCTTCAATAAAAAGATGACAAATTCTGTCATATTTTTAAAAAAAAACAACTTGTAAGTTGTGCCATGATTTCTGATTGGCATATCATAATTGTTTATGAAAATCTAATCAATAAATATGTAATAAAGGAGGAAACAACTCCAAATAGCAAGGAAAGTTAGAGGATAATTTCACAGGCAAAAAAGCACTATCTTTAAACAAGGATCAGAAACTCCTGAAGTCAAGTTTAACTTAAAAACCATAGACAGATGATACAGAATAATCAGGAGTGACTTTACAAGGATTATTTTACAGTTATTATGTAGAAATGCTTTAAGGAGTCATCCTTTGTTTCAGTGGCACACCCGGTCAAACAGAAGTTACTAGTGTGCTCATCACCATCCTGGTTGTATTATATATAGACTTAACAGTGCAATTCAATGTTTGCAGCGCCCTGTTTTTCATCATATTTTTGTTTGGTTGCAAGGTTTTGGTACTGAGAAGTGAAATATTTAAAATTGTTGAAGTCTTCATCCATATTTTGCATTACATTAAACCCACAGTTTAATGGAGCATCTTCTCAAAAATTTTCATTTTTCTGCCTGTTGGATTGCAGTGTCTCTCAGAAACACCAAAATAAATTGAGAACAAGAAGATAAGCTTTTATAACTCTTACCTGAAACAGTCAAGATACACCAAAGCTGTGTTTATCCCAGGGATAAAGTGCCAGCATTCTGGAGATGGTTTTAAAGGCATTGATTATCTCATTGTGTATCAGGCACTGCTAAATTTAAAACAGATCCATCAGTAATTCAGGAGAAATTTTTAAAATATTTTCCTTTTAAAAGTGGGTGACAGAGATTTTCTTTTTCCCCTGGGACCTACGGGGGACTCTGCCAAACTTTTGCAACAAGGAAAGTGATGGAAAGATTGCTGGAGTAGGGCCAAAGCTGAAAAAAACCCTTTGTGCTAGGAAACAGCAGGCAAACGAGATATTTGCAACATGCCAAATTTGCTCTTTTGTTTAACTTTTTTTTTTTTTTACTGTTTATTTTTCAGCAAAATTGGACTCTACATTCAAACCCCTTTTGGGGTTATTGGTTGCTGGTGCATCTACCTCAAGACTGGCTATACTTCTCCCCAAAGTCAAAATCCAACTTACACAGTGCATTAATTCTTCCCAAAATCTTTTGCAGGAGGATGTATTTCAGATAGCTTTAGCCATCTAAAAAGTAGCTACCTATTGACATTTTTTTTTGCACTCTTTGTGATCAGTTGTAAGAAATAAAAATCTATAAAGGGCAATTGACCTGAAGATAAAAGGGGTGACAGAACATCTTTACTGGGGCTTATTTGTCTCACGACTAAGAAACAGTCTGAGAGGCCCTTTGTACACTATGCACCTACATTTAAAGTGCACGAATTTAGGGAGATTAATTCTGTTCTAGGTCACTTGGGTAGTCAGTTTCCCCTGAAAGCCAGTGGAATATCAGTGCATAAGTCACCCAGCGGCTTTTGAAAATTGTTCTTTTTGCTGTTGAATCCTGATTGTTGTCAGCTGCAATGCCCTGTATATCTAAAATTATCCTTCTCCCCGCTCCAAGGTATTTCAAAGAGTTGCACAACTTTTACAAGAAGAAAAGAAGATATCCAGTAATACTCTCCAGATTATGTCGTTACCTTTTCCTTTCTTAATCATTCTAACACAGCCTCTTGTTCAGAATTGTCTTGCATGTCAGTTGATGAGAAACGTCACATTTAGGGAAAAAAAAAAGGCATTTATCTCCTGAATGTTGCTCCATACGCAACGAGGCACTTTTCTTTCTGTTCTGGTCAAGTTTCAAATCCTTACCAACTCTGCGATATTGCTTGTTCCTATTTTCTCTTTTTCTGCAGTTTACTTTCCATTTTGCACCTCATGAGCATATTTAGTTTGCAACATAGAGCAAAAATAAAGATTTAAAGGCAAATAAAACTTGTAGGCTCTCAGGGTCTTTTTGCTCAGTCCTCAGACCTCATGAAGTCTAACAGCTTTAATGTGTAAAATACTTTGTGTTATTAGACTACCTAGGAACTTTGAGTGTAATTCCTGGTTGTATTCATTGTCTTTGTGTCAACGATATACACTGGTGCTGTAATGGTTACTACTTGTTCGTGAAAGAAAGTCAACGTTGCCTCAGACTCTCTGTTCATGATCTGAAGTTTCATTTGAGTGCTCCCATTCTCAAGAACTGGCTTATGCTTCATGTAAGCTTTCTGATGCGAAATGAGCTGAAAGCAAGTTCACCAGACCTGACATAACAATATAAATGGACGTGGAACCTTTTACAACTGTTGCTGATTTGTTGTTATTTTTGAGAAGGGCTGCAACTGAACCATGCCCGAAAGAATAAAAGGTCATTGACCAGCTTGGAGAATTGCAGTACCTTGTCACCAGAGATTTTCTTTCCAGAATAATAAAATGAAAATAAAGCTAAACTCAACTGCTTATCTATGGATACAATGTATCAGTCTATTCACAGCCTTTTACTGTTGTGACTCCAAATCCTTAAATCAGCTACTGAATGGGTTTGTTTGTCAACACATTCTCAACACTTTAAGACGGAACAAAAAGTAATGCAGATATAAATAGAAAAAAAGTTCGTGTTAATTCCTGAAAAGAAATACCAGCTATCCACTGTTTTCAACTTGCTTGCAATTATAAAGTTTAAAAAAGAAGTAGCTAAATCTATCAAAATTTTAAAGAAATGTAAATAACTCGAATGATACATTAAAAAAAAAGAAAATAAATAAGCATGGAAGCCTTCTTTACCAAAGTGGATCATACATTTAGTAGCACTATCTAGAGGTCCTTAAAGTATGCATTATGAATATTTTCCAATAAGCCATAAAGTTGAACTCCTGCGAAATATAAGCTCAGAAAAAAAAAAAAATCACAACAGATCAGTCAAAACATATGTTTCCACAACTGCTTGGGTAGTTATGCATTCATTTGCTCACTTTGTTTTTAAAATAAGCTGTAAAAAGTCTGAAATAGAAAGGAAATAGCAAAATAAAATAACAGTAATAAATTATTCCATACAAATAGCCTTTCTTCCTGTCATCTATGCCCTTCCTCTCTCATTCTTAGGATCACTGGAAAATACATGAGCACTTCAGAACCAATTTTTTAATTGTTACAAAATGGAATAAGTCCAGTGCGGGGCAGCTCCACTAACTGCAGTGGAGTTACAGCCATTTATGAGTAGGTAATTTGCTTATTACAAGAGAGTGTTTGGCTTAATGACCTCAGCCCATGCCAACTTCCTACAGTTTTTTTAAAAAGAACTGTCACTGCTGCTAGCTATTTTTGTGTTTTTGTGGGGGGGGGGGTTGTGTTGTTTTGTTTTTTTTTTTTTAAAACTATTTCAATATAGCAAAGCTTCATTCAATTCAACAGAGGTTTCTCTATTTACTCCAGCATAATATTTGTCCACCAGCCTTTCCTTGTAGCTACTCTAGCCAGTGATAGAATTAAGAATGGGTGAGAGGACAAAAAGTAATTAATTCCATTTTTGGTCTGATTATGAATAAATTTACGAGTAAGAAGGCAAGTTATTTTTCTACTGTAAAATTTGCTACCACTAAGTAAAGCTTTAGCAAAGATCAGAATATTCATTAAAACAATAATAAATAAAATAAATAAGAAATCAAATAATATTTAAATAAATAATAAATAAATAGGAAAGCAAATAATACATAAGAAATTAAATATAAAATTGATTAAACTGATGAATCTCTGAACCTGAATTAAGCAATTCATGTGTACCTAGAGAAAAAATGATTTAACAAATTTGTTTCTCTTCCTGTAACATTTCTTCTTTGTCATAACAAATAAATACTACAAGTCCAATGAGAATGTATAAGTCTAGATAGCCCTTTGGGTGTCTGTTATAAAAACTATAATCTTAATGAATACAATTCTTGATAATGAGATTAAAGTACACTATTTCATGGGAATTTATTGTAATTTAAAATTAATTAATTAATGTCAGTTATTACAAGTTCCTTCTAATAAATTAAAATGTGTCTGTCTTGCACTTCATTTTAAATATTTTTATAAAAGGGAACATTAGATGTTTTTCATTTTAATCTTGTCAGTTCTAGTGAAATACCCCTGATAACACCCTGGTTTGCATTTCAAATACTATGTACTCATTAAAATGCAAATCAAGGGTCCAATCAGAATATGATGGCAATCATTTGCAATATTGAATGAAGAGGTTTCCAGGCTGACTTCATTAGTAAACATCATGAATTTCAGGTTCTTACCAGTCTTCTGTTTGTTTGTACAACTGTAAAGACTCAATTATGAAGCCTTGAGACAGTGTAAAAATAACATAAGACCAATTAAAAGTTTCAATTAGATTTGTGTAAGCTTTTTTTTTTTTTTCTAAGTCACACTTTTCTCTTTAACTCTTACAAAACAGCTCTTGGAGAGAAGGTTGGAAAATGGGAAGTATGACATTATATTTCTTATTATGCATGCAGCTAAAATGTTATAAATATGTCATAAAATATTATAAAAGTTTCCATAGAATTTTAAATCATGTTGTGGCTATGATGTCCACTGGTTTTATGTATTCGATATTTTGTGTTATCTTTTATACTTTTTACTCAACTAATTTATATATTTTATTAGCTACAGCTTTCTGGTTTCATAAAAAATAAATTATCATGTATTATTTTATTTCAAATCAAACAGTAATAAAAAAGAAAATCCTGAAAATACATATCTTAAAAAATTATCTTTAGACAAAACTTTAAAAAATAGATTATTTCTGTAGATGTAAGGAATTTCTTAAACTAACCTTCGCCTGTTTTTGTTTGTTTGTTTGTTTGATTGATTGATTGGTTTGTTTTGTTTTTAAAGTCATCATCCTCTGTCAAAAAAACCCTCAACCTATTAGTCAGGTAGCTGCTTAGCCTGCTGCTGCTTAGCCTGGAAGGCGGCAAACAGTAAATAACAGAGTTGATGTCAAGTATGATTTCAAAGATTTTGAATATAGATATCTGACATATTGTAGCCATATCCATAGAAGTTTGAACCTTCAACATGTTGGAGACTTAAAGAGAATCCAGATAAGGTGCCAGTTATTTGAAGAACACCTTCTTGTTGAAGGCAAAAATTAAGGTAATTCATAACTCAGAAAGCATATATTTCATAATATTCTATGTAAGAGTGACTGAAACACCATGTTTCTTTCTAGAAATTCATGGCTAGGTTGTGCCATATTTTGGAAGGAGCAGCTTTGTGGAAAGGAACAGGATGAAGTAGTATACTAAAAATAAGTACTATTTTTAAGGTGGATTATTACATAGGAATTCCAGTACTGTGATTTTTATTGGGAATTCCTTTTCTTAATCTGCAAGCATGAGAGAAACTAAAACTAAAATAAAATTAGATAAAGAATTAAATTATCAAAACAATGGCAAGTAACAACCTTATACTATTTTTTAATTCTTTTGTGTGTGTGTGTGTACAATTTTAAAGGCTCAATTATGAAGCCTTGAGACAGTCTAAAAGTAACATGACTAATTAAATGTTTCAATTAGATTTGTGCAAGTCTTTTTTTTTTTTACCCAGCAGAATAAAATAATATGCAATAAATAATATAATTTTTTCTGTGTTTTTTAAGTCAAGAAAGAATGGAATTGACATTTCATACACAAGACAACAGTTCAGATCTGGCCCAGTGTAAAAGCGATGGAGAATCATTAGTATCTGATGGCTGTTCACTGATGTCCAAACTTTGGTCTTTAAGGAGAAAAGGATAACTAATTATCTTCAGCTTAGTATGTACAGAGTAGTGCACTTTTTAAAGTGACTTCAACAGCAAATATTCAGGTACATAGGTCTGTGCTAGTGAACACCATCTCTACTGTTCTTAACTCTTTACTCTGCAGTTTCAAAAAAGGGCAACTGCTCTACATTTGGTGTTACGTAAATTCAGCCATGATTTCTAGTAGAATAAAATAATATACTATTTTACACCTTTTCAGTTGGAAAAGGACCTCTTGTTAAGTCACTAGTCCTATGATATGGCACTGAAAACTGTCAGGTCTGGGAAAAGTCCCTCCATTTTAGCAGTTCAGTCTGTTGCAGGAGTACACACAAATGTGACATTAAGGGCAGACTGGAAGGGTGAGTCTGCAGAATCCGCATCTATGTCACCCTCACTTTCTCCTGGCACCTTAAACAGACACTGTAAATTAGATTATAATCTGTAAATTATGCTTATCATTCCTATTAATGTAGCATTATCCTTCTTATTATTCTATCATCTCCAGATTAGGAACAGGATTAAACTTTATCTCTTTAGAGGTTCCTGCTATGTTTCTTTCCAACAAACTGATGTTGAATATTCTGTCCTTTTGTGAGTCCTTCAGATGCAACACAAACTGCTCTCACAGTACATAGTCTCCCCTCTAAACTGAGTTTCATGTTAATATACAATTCAGAGGAAAAATCTTATTGCAGAAAGAGACTTTTAAACAAATATAAAGCAGTTTTTTGATAGTTGCCCGTATGACTGTTATGTCTGTTGAAACAGATACTGGGCCACAAAATGTTGGAGGAATTCTGTCTTGAGTTAACATGTAATAGGAGAATATACTATGTATATGATGTGTAGTATATGACACCATTCACTGAAATAATAGTAATACATCATTCATGAAGTATCCCTAAGTGTACTCTACAACGAATTCATGCTGAATTCCTTTTCACTCTGATTTGTTTTAATTAAGCCTATAATATACATGTTTCTCAGTTTTAAGTAGTATCGTTCTTTCATTTAAAAATTATTGCAGCAAGCCACTAAATTTTGATCACACAAAGGCTTCTCTTGTGGGATTTAAAATAAAATTCTTTGTCTTTTAAATTCTACGTATTTTATGAAGCATTGGGATGCCTGTGTAATGGATTTATCAAAGCTGTCATTATGCTTCATATTGATATTTGGGTTTTCTGTTTCTGTTGCTCATCATTCATTAATGATACAAACAGGCTTGTCTTTTGACTGTATAATTCCCTTTTTACAGCTTATAATTTATGATGAACATGGCCTTGTGTGATAAAGACTCATCAAAGTCACCATTCTACATGTATCTTCATTGAACTGTTTCATTTTTTAAAATGTTTAAACTCTTTTTCTATCCATCTATAGACTTATTATACACCATCTCTTTTCTGGCAAATTTAATCTCTACCTAAGTCTTTTTGGAACCTCACAAAAAGAATAAAAAATAGCTATTCAGATACTCTTAGAAGTTTTGAATCCAAAAGTCATACTATCTGTTCTTTCCTTTTGCAATACGCTTTAAATGAATCCTATTTAACACATCGCACATTCATCTTTAAACTCTGTGCTGCTTATGCATTACTCACCTGTGCCAGCTCTCTTGCAATGTCTGGTGTTACTACCTCATCATACAGAATGTTCTAAAACAAGTCACTGCATCCTTCTTTTTATTTCTGCATTCATCATCCATGTTGCAATGTTGCACACTGTTAACTTTTTGTCTCTCTAATTCATTGGATTGAAAGATAAAAAATTACTTTTATAAAGATATCATTTACGTGCCTTGATTGAACTCTCATTCAAGTGTACTTATTATGGAGGGATAAGAGTACATTAACTCAGGGGAAAAAAAAAAAAACAAAGGAAGTACCAGCCAAACTGAAAGACATAAACATCTCATTAGATTCATGACGTCAACTTTCCTGAAATCCCTTATAAGGTTTCAACATTTCAACACTTCTAGTAAAATCTACCAGTATAGAAATCACATGATTTTGGGGACTTCCTTAAAGATAAAGCAAGGATTTTAAGTATTGAATCACCATGACATGCCAATAGTAAATTTATGAAACAATTGGCCTTATTTCTATTCAAAGTAATCTCACTTTAAAGAGAAGGTTGCCCTTTTATTTTATGTAAATTGCCCAGAAGATCAATGCCACCTTTTTATTTCTTATACATTTATTTCCCACAATAAATTCTGAGGGAAAAAAAAAAGTTAAAAAAACAGATTTTTTTTTTTTTTTAGAGGTGGTGAGTTGACCCTGGCTGACAGTCAACTGACCAGCTCTTGCCACTCCCCTTTCCTGTGAGGTGGGGAGAAAACAGGAGGGAAGTGAGAAAATTTATGGGTGGAGATAATGACAGCTGAACAGGGAAAGCAAGATTGGTGCACACTGTGGTAGATGAAATTCAGTGCTTCCAATAGAAAAGAAAATACAAACCAGAAAGAAAAATATGTTCTGTACATTTCTTGTTTAGAACTACAGGAGTAACTCAAAGTCATCATTATGGCTACTTCTGTGAAAATATTTGTTCCTCACATGACAACTCTATTACAAAATATAGATGTATATATGTTTTTACAGATGGACAGGTTCATGCTTAGACATTGGTATGATAATGAATGTTCAGTCTTAGTCTGCTGCATTCTGTTTTATAAAGTTTTACAGTGAAGTAATGACAGTGGATTATTACTATACAAATATTTTTTACTTGTACTCCCATATAAAAAGGCATATTCCATGTCGTAATTTCCAGTTGGGTAGATAAACAGCAAAATGTGGATTTGCAACACTTCTCACTCAAGCCTCCCACAGCAGATCACTCTTCAATAAGTAGTATACACAGACTTTGGAAATTATACAGGTTTTGCAACCTAACGTCAATGCAGGTAGCATTTCCCTCTTGCCTTTTTACAAAGTCTGTTGATTAGCTTGATCAAATGTCAGTTATGTGTCAACTGGCATGCAAGTTCTAACCATTCCTGGATTTTCTAGCCGATGTCCATGATGAACAATTTCTCTAATGAAATGTCATTTGGGGATTACCGAAAATACTTTCCTTAAACTGACGAGACTGAAATCTGAAGGTTTATTGACTTTCTGCCCCATTTCCTGCATACTACAATTTCTCAACATGATGTTGTTTGCTGAATCACAACAGAGTCTGTTCTAAATGATTTGCTACACAGTTATTGTCCTCAGATAATCGAGTTTCTTTGCTAGTTATTTATCATTATTTAGTAAGGTTTTGTTATATTTTAATTTACAACATTAGCTCCTACTTCCTATGTCTTAAAAGGAGTGGGTAGTAGTTATATTCTGCGTATCTTTAAATGATCAGTTCCTTTTTGAGTGCCTTTAAATATAAACTAGAATACTAGGATGTAATTGCTTGCCTACCACAATGTCCAACTTTAGTTTTCGTCACCTGTGCTTCTTATTCAAATTTCTGTTTCCAGTTCTCAAAGAGATATGAGAATGGTAATGTTTTTAACTAGCTTTAAATGGTATAAAGTTTTCAGCATTTCACTTTCAGGATATAAAATGTGTTCTTTACACATTCCTCCTAGTACCTGGGAGTAATGCTGAGAACACAAACCCCATCTCAATGTCTTTGTCAAGAAAGGATTGATAGTTTGCAAGAAATAGAAGCCTTGGAACCTTCCCTTATTTTCTTATAAAATATTCAATGAGTAGGGACATGTATAGCTTTTACAGCTAAAGATAATTTATGTTTTCACAGATTAACAGACTATTCTAAAGAAGACATGATATATCAATAATGGTTTATTAAGACATATTTTCCTGTTTGTCCCCCAAAACAGTATGGAGGTAATGAAAACTGTCATCTATTCCTATCAATCATTATTAAAAAATACTGAGGTCAAATCGTGAAAATATCGATAAGATTTCATTTTCATACTTATCTAGTTGGTTTGGACTCTCAGCTGGCATACTATCACTTACTAAAAGGAGCCAGATCTTCAGATGATGCAACTATTAATGTCATCTGAGAATTTAGGCAATTTCTTTCGGTTTTAAGAAGAGCTGATTTATAGATATGTAATTATGGATTTAACTATAAAGTTCATAGGAAATCCAGATGCTCTAATACCTGTATCCAAATAGACATGTTGAAATAGAGAATGAAATAGACATGTTCACTTGACAAAGAATGACCCACTCCCAGAGAGTTATCTGTTGACTAATTACTTATAAAAATCCAGGCTGGTTTTAGTTAATAGAAATGCCAAATTAACAGATTATTTCTGTGAGGGCTGCCAGTGAGAGAAAATTCAGGAATCAAATGCTTATTGATTAATTCTGAAGGTACTGTAACCTTGAAGTCTGAATGAAGACATCTTGCGGTACACAATTATAATTTTTCTGATGGAGAAAAACATTTTCAGAAAGATTTTTGCCAAAATTTCATAACTTAAATTAGTTGTAACACCTAAAGTCCAGAAACTCAGATTACTTGGTTGTGAAAACTATAAAAAAAAAGAGTAAGAAAACATAAAATAGTATGAGAACTTGAAATGGAGGGAATGTAAGTAAATGTGAGTAGGAGAGATGAAGCATTGCGGTGACAGCACATACATTGAGTTTGGAAAGTTATTCATACTAATATCCTTACTGAGAAAGTAAAGGAGATCCAACAAGTTGTTTGAACATGAGCAAACACTTCTCTTCACTTCTGCTGCCCGTTACCCAAGACCTCCTAAATAAAGGAAATTTTGTGAAAGTATGAAAGATGTTTTGTGGAAGCTGATATAAAATACAATTTTGGAAGTATTTCTGTCTTTAGTGCATGGGTGTGAAAGTACTTCCTGGTCTTTTTAAACTAATTTATATCTTCCAACAGTGTCTGCTCTGTACTCTGGATGGCAGGTGTGGCCAGGCTTCCTGACCCCCCAGACTGTGTGCTGAAATCTTCCTATAGCTGAGCTCTACCAGAGCTGAGAGGAGAGAGAACCCTAAAAGTAGTTAATGAAAATCATGCTATGATCTTTCTTTTTCATAATTCAATTTAATTATGTTCTTAGGCATCTCAGGCCCTTAATCAATTAGGAGTTTGAAGTTTATCAGTAATTATTCCCTCCATGAAAGCTGGGAGGATGAGTTAAATATTTCAGTATTATTTTTAAAAGTACAAGATACTAGTTAGAAGAATCATATTCAAATAAGAGTTCATTTCCAGGAGCCTGAGTTATAGAAATTAATAAGTTGCTAATTTATGAGTACACATTTCATCTATCCGGTAATGCCGAAATCTGATGAGGTGGTTTGGCTGATGTTCAAATCACTGATTATAACCTAGCTAGAAGAGACTTTGAGAAAGAAAGAAACGATGTGCAGAGGGAAAGCCCCACAGTACAAAAGTAAGTTTCTATGTCCAATAGGCCTAAAGAGATACATTGACTAATTCAAATATTCCCCCTGGCTTTCTACTTAAGGCAACCTTTATTACTCTTTTCTAAGTCACTGACTTCAAGTGTTTCTGACATCACATTTGAAAGAATCAAAGACCCTCAGCAGAATCTAGTATAAAATGAAGTAGTATTGTCTTCTTATGACCATATTTTAGCATAAGATAGGACACATTAAGCATTTTAAAGATTGTAAATATTATAGGTCATGTCAACTGGAAGAAAAAAACTAAATATGAATGACAAGCAGTAAGTTTTTTACTACTGCCTCCCCAAACGATAATATCCTCCCATACAAAGGGAAGACTGCATTTGTAAAGCATAGCTACTCAATTGCTGAGGAAGAGATTATAATGATGAACAAAAAATTATCAATATTTAAATTAAATATTACAAGGAAGAGGCTGAGTTATCACATGTATACCCTTATTATTATTACAAGCAACCCTGTTAATTTCCATAAATTTACCAAGTTTCATCACAGAACTAGTGTGGCATATTTTTGTATTTTGAGACCATTCAAGAACCTCACCTCTTGATTGCAAGAAAGGCTCCTCTGGTTTTGAGTCTATATAATTCATTACCTAGTCATTCTTACTTTAATATAAATATATATATATATATACACTTTAATATAAATAAAATTAACCTCAATAGTTTTAACCTTGTTAGTTTCTTTGTTACTTCCTAGAAAAAATATTTTCTCTATTTGGCTTTCTTTTGTTAAGATGCATAATCCAGAGCCATTCAGATACCTTATTTCACAGGCATTTGCATCTCATCCTAGAGATTTTCTTTGAAACTCTTTTCACTTGTGTCCATTTTTCTTGACAATTATAAAATTATAAATTATATTCTTAATGAAGTCTTATAAGGATTTGTACGGCTATAACTATCCTGATTGTTAAATTTCTTTGGTTTTTTGGTTTTTTGTTTTTTTCATGGACACATTTCCAGCAGTAGAGAAAGAGATTCCACATGAGAATTTCACCTCCTCTGTTAGTTCAAATAATGAACTTCCACATTCTAAAAAAAATCTTTTTTATTAGTGTCTGTCTAACTCCACACTTCATGCTGTAAAATTTCACTGGCATTATATATCCATCATTATTTTCTCCTTCACAATACTTTGATTACCCTTTGCATATACAATGATTCCTATCTCTCATCAGAAACTTTCATGACCATATCACTAATTTTTCATGCCAAGGTCATACTTTAAAATATTAAATAAAAGCAAGTTCATACTCCACTTAAAATTTTCTGCTAGCCTTTTACCATTTTTTTTAGTGTAAAATTTGCCATTCCATAGTCATTTAGTTTAGAGACATTAAAAATATGCATCATAATATTTACAGTTCTATGAATGACTTTTTTGGTTTTTAAATTTAGGTTTTTCAGTTTAGCTTAGTTTAGCTTAGCAGACTAAACAACATGGACTTGACAACAGGAACCTCTTCAGGATGTCCAACAAAGATATACAATAATGAAGAAACCGGAAGCTGAGACTAGAGAAATTCAGATTAGAAATAAATCATACAAATCACAAGGGCAAGCTAAATAAAACATGTGGATAATATAACAAGTCTGAGAAGGATAACATAGTTTTTAGAAAAAAAATATATTTTGCATATATATTATGAGCATATACTTTTGTGTATGTATATATGTGCTTTGACTCAAACATGAATTAACTTGGGAAGGTCTATCACCAGGGTAGTGCATAAGTTGAGATAAAATAACGAGGAATGTATGATCAGACTCTATAGTCTATGAATCTATAAAATTTAAACTATCATATTAGTCTACATTACTTATATGAAAATTAACTATTATACTGGAAATAAGACTGTCTGAATTAAATATGAATGATAAAGAAGACTCATAATACAATATTAAATAAAAACAGGCTTTGGCTACTCTCTCCAGCCAATTGATACATAGGGAATTACGTAGCTCTGGACATTTAAAATAAAGAAAGTCACATGTCTCTTCTTTATACTTGTGCACTTTAGAAAAACAAAAATTATTAGAGATGTACGACTTTGAGTTGGCACAGCTAGAGGATGCTAAACCATAAAAAGCTTTAGTAGAGGTCATCTAATGATATACGGGAGTAGAAAGGAAAAAGTTGAAAAAAACAAGTACCTTGTAAAATTTTAAGTTAAAATATTTATCAGATAAAGGTAATTAATTTTTCCTTTCCTTGCATACTTTGAAGAGGAAAATTCTGTTCAAAAAATGTGCTAGATAAGGGGATTGGTTTAAATGTCTATTGTACCATAACAGTCAAGAGTAGAATGTGTTTTTCTTTAACAAGCTAGTATTTGTATATACCATTTATTCTTAAGAAACATGACCACTTAGAAAGGAATAGCAGTACACTGGGGATCCAACTGCAAAATAAGAAAGCAAGTACATGGATGCAAGAAATTCACCTTTCTACTTCTGAACACACAGGATGTAGTTAAATCAGGTCTTCATTATTCTGGTTGTATAGACATTCTATTTATTGCAGATGCATTCTATTCAATAAAGAAGCCAGAATTTTAGTTTGTCATTCTAAACAGCTAGGGGTACAACAGAAGATTGCTATATAGATTCCCACTATTATTTTGAAGAAATTATTTCTCATTTAATTGTTGGCTTGCTTTTTGACTTGCATAAACATTTTTGTGTATACTTGGAAAGCACTTCCTCGCTACTTCACCTCCACATAACAGAAAACTTCAGAATGGTGGTCATTTCCATTCCTGCACCAACATTCATTAAAATAAGCCTACCACACTAGCCTAGAAAACACAGTTTGTATATTTGTGCACTAAAAAAAAAAAGGCTGTAAGTGAGAGAGATTACAAGAGAGACAAATTTCAGTTTCCTTCAGCAATACTGGCATCACACAGGAGCTTTGGAGTAGTCCCTTTACTTCATTAATTAAGCTGAAAATTTCCAGTAGCAAATTCAGAATCATAATTTAAAATTATACTCTGCTCATCCATATTTGTCTCTTTAACAAGAGCTCATCTATTTGACCGGTATGTTCCCAGAGATAGACCACTATACACAGATATCCTTCTGGTTTGCACCACTGTGTAATATCTGAAAAACTAGACCTAGGCAAATGAAAGAAGCAGAGTCTGCAAGGAAGTTTGACAAGAATATGATAAAAAGGAGCTTTGAGATTTTAAGCCCATTGAAAGCCTGAAAAGTTAGAACACCATCAAATCTGAAAATGAATTAGCAATAAAGCATCCACAGCACTTCAGACAACCTGACTGCCACAGCCTGACATTATCTGTGAACAGGAATTGGGATGAGCAGTCTAGGAGATAGATATCTAGATTTATTTTGGAGAGACATGATCATGGAAGCTGTTCGTCACTATTTGGTTATAAGCATAGTAACTTCCCTTGAGAGTATTTTGCAGTAAATACTGAAAATATGCTGATATGATGATTTGAAAACAATAGAGACACTTTTTGTATTCTGTTTTTGTGTTTACTTATGGGAATGATCAGTAGGCTGCTTATCTGATCTTCTTTTTGATATAGCAGTAATTTAAGAGAAAAGTTTACTGATAGACGAAGAGCAGAGAACTTACTCAAAGAATTCCATTAATCATTATCTGTTACATTGAGTTCAGTGAGTCAAAATGCTATAGTATCTTCCCCTTTTTGTGCACATCTTTCCTGATAGAGTCTTCATTCAGTAGTATGCAGCTAGAATTTAATGGGTCTGCAACATCCACCCAATTCTATATTTTTGACAGGTGGAAACAGTAAATTTAGGAAGGCTATTGTACTTTTATCTGGCATTGTTGTACATAGAATCCATGTATCTCTGCATTAGGTACTCTCACAAAAATTGGCACTGATTAATATTTTCAATAGTCTGAGATCCAAAATTTTAATAGCTAAAAGTTTAGGGCTAGACTGGAGGTCATTTCACCCAGCAAGAAGATAGCTTGTGCCATGTATTCATTTGTTTATGTTTTCCAAATATATTATTCTATATACTAATGATTTCTGAGTACATACACAAAATAAATAGAACACTGATGAATACAGGACAAACATTTATTCACTTAGTGACAACATAGGATTTTCATAGTTATTAATTCCAAAATTGCTTATTCATCTTCACCAAGAAAAATGAAAAAAGGATAAAAGATTCCCAGTAGATTATTGAGGAGATCAACATGTTTCAGACTTTACCATAAAAAAATGTGGAATGCAGTAGGATTAACTCTGCATGACAAAGTCCACTTGTTTAGGCCTGTGAGAGTAATCATTTGAACTTTGCAGTGCAATTTTGTCCAGTGAATTGTCTTTCCATGGATCAGGCTGAGATAAAAGCAGCATCTGAAACAGTACAAGAAATTAATATTTTTTTTGATAACAAAGAAACCAAAAGAATTTAATAGGAGTACCCTGAGATATTTCTGATATTTATTTTGCCATGTTTCTGTCCTATAGTTTTTCGTTAGATATAGTTACCTTATTTTTCAAATTGAAAAATTACTTTTAAATAAAAAGGAGGACTTGGATTTTAAATTGCCAAAACAGGATGTTCCAAACATGCTTTCACCATTTGAAGTAACTCCAAACCCATCTTTCTAAAGTTTCTTTTTCCTCTAATCAGTACCAGTCAAAAATTGTCAAAAAAATCCATAACCTGTTTCTCTGTGGTTCAGGTACATCATGGATCTATGACAACGCCAACAGAAATTGCTCTGATCTCTGATTTAAATTGTAGAGATTTCCATAAATGACACTATTCAATCTATGATAATATTTTTTTCACAAAATTCATTTTGCAGTCTCCTCTCCTTTTATGACAGAGAAGGGATTAAGTCTGCTTAATTGGTGGTAGCTGAAGAATTCAGATCAGGTAAATGTTACAAACTGTTGCGGTTTATATTTTAAAGCCAAAATTCTAACTCCTGATGAGGTTACCACCCCAAATGTTTCACGCAAACTACCAGGAAAAACTACATGACTTACTCTAGACACTGTATTTTATGAGAACTGGTGATTTAGGCTTCCTCATCTTCTTTATTATAGTTCTAGGGCTTGAGAAAAGAGTTATCACACTGTTTTTTCTGCAGATCTAATCCTATCCAGTGTCAGGTATGCATCCCTAGCTTTATTTTACACCTAGATACTGCAGGAAGATCCCACTGTGAGATCAACTAAGAAAAAAACAAACCAGATAGATTCTTCTTTGCTTATTTTACACGATGAAGAAGAGCATTTTAAATTAATTAAATTTTTAGCCCTTCCAAATACCTATAGTTATGAAGTACAATATTTCAAAAAAATACTGCTAAGCCTTAGCTTTTCTTATTTTTTTCTCACATGATCTTTTCATCTCATGTAAAGAGCAATAAAAGAAACTGATATTTGAGTGATGATTGTAAACAAAACACCTCTGAATCCTAAGGTTACAATGTCCTACTACTTTTGTAGTGACAATAAAACTGGAGTAAATGAAAAAGTGTTTTAATTCCTGCAAATGTGTCAGAAGTCCATCATTCTTGATTTTATCTTGAATATTAGGTCATTCCATGGTTACAGCTTTAAATTTATTTATATTTCATACTATTTGTCAGTGTTGTGAAGCCATGGAATGCATGAGAATCAGCTTTTCTAACTTTTTTTGAGAACGAATACAGTTTTCTCAACTCAAATCCTAGCAGGTAATAGGGTCTTTAGATTAAAACATCCTACATATATGTTGAAATCCATTTTCATCTGTTTGCATGCTTTAACAAGGTGGTTTTAAAATCCTACTGTGCCATCTGCAATGATTATTTAGGAACACCTTGTCCACTGTCATAGACAGGGTAGATCAGTGCTGAAATTACATGCAGTCATTAGTGCATTATCCTTCCACTAAAAAAAAAAAAAATAGAGAGAGAACAGACACTAAACTCTCAAAAAAAAAAATCTATTTGAAACAAAGTACAATATAACACTTGTGCTTTTAAAATTATTAGATTGTTAGCAGACTGGTTCCTGATGTCTGACCTAGAGTATGTAGCTGAAAACTGGATTCTGGATTGATTCTGTCTATTTATTTGGTTCTGAATTATGTAAACATATAATAGTACATGATTCTTCTGCTACTTAGAAAAGTTTTGTAGTTCAGCCTCATTATATCAGTATGAGTGACCTAATTTCCCGTTATTGCAATGATGGAGTGAGTTCCTTGGCCTCCATCATTTATGTTCATTTCAATGATAAAGGGATGTTGATGCACCTTTATGTTTGCTTAGATTTGTTTTGGTGGGGTTTTGTCCACTTACTAAACACTTGGACTAAATATTCAGCTTGAAATCCTAATTTTTTTCCTTCTGAATCATGAACTGTTCATACTTTAGTCCTGGTTCTTACACCATGGAGCGTGCTAAACAGGGATTATAATAAATTAGGAGAAATAGATGGGTACATGAAGCACTTTGCGAAGTTAAAAGGATTGTATGGGTTGTAAATTAAATGTTTATTAGCACTGCTAGCTTCCAAGATTCTGTATAACTCACTTATATACATGAATTGCACTTGCATAAACTGGCTGCATTAACTCTCAAGGACATTCTGTAAAATCCAACGTTGTATGAGCTAACCTGAATAATAACTGCTTGTCCAGACTTGATAACAGACACAAACAGAGCAAAAATGACAGTTTGATTCAGAGACAAATACAAGTCAGTCTTGAATGCCTGGCTTCCATTTTTCTGAGATGAGATAGCTGTCTTTAAAAAGCTTCAGTGGTGAACATCCTGTCAGTTTAAAGGTCAGACATTGAAAAGTACCAGCAAAAATGATGCTATACAGAACATTGGAAGAAAAAATTGTCTTCACTCCTCTGTTATATATTTACTCTGCTGTCTGTCCTCAGCAATTAGGAAGCTTATGGAAAAGAATAAAAGATGTGCTGAATGGGTGAACTGATTTCAGATGTGATGCACCGCATTAGAGATTAAGAGAGAGACATTGAAAAACATGGGGAGCAGGGTGAATAATTCTGGGTGATGTCACCATAAAAACATTATTACCTTTAGTAAACAAATACTATATAGTTAAATATGGGTTTAGGTCTAATATTTTATCAATTCTATTGCAGTGCCTTATTTATATGGCAATATGCAGCAAATTAATCTGCTTTTTATTTCTGAAACGTACACTTAAAAGCATGTTCCATTCACACAGAAACAATATTAATCAAGGACTGCCTTCCTAGCTATTTTTGAAAAAAAAAAAAAAAAACAACCAACAAAAACCAGGTAAATATATGCTATTGTTTATGAATCATCTTCACTTCTACATACGTGGTGGGTTGACCCCAACTGGCAGCTGAGCATCCACACAGTTGCTTGCTTACTCCTTGTCCACCCCCAGCAGGATGGGCAAGAAAATAGAACAGGAGTAAGAAAACTCATGGGTTGAAATAAAGACATGGAAATCACTCACCAGATTCTGTTGCAGCCCAAACAAACTTGACTTGAGGAATTTAAGTTAACTTATTAGCAACAAATATTTAGTTACTGATTTAGGTACTGGGAAATAAAGGAAACAAACATTTGAGCACTTAGGGCCAGACAACTCTCCTCCCTGCTTCCTATGCTCAGCTTTACTCCCATCACTGACTTGTTATCACCACAGGTCACATTCAGTCTCTTCAGTAATGCAACAGCTGGTGCAGTTGATCAGGGTCAGGATGCAGCAGTTTCTCTCTTCCTCTTTCCTTCTTGTTTGTTTCTTATGCTCCAGCATATATCTTTCATGGGTTGCAGTGTCTTCAGGGCTGTACTGCCCCTGGCATGGATTCATCCATGGGCTGCAGCCCCTTTGGGTGTGTACCTCAGCGTCCTTGTAGCATCTCATATACCTGTGTTCCCTCATTCCCTTGTTCCATCCCTCCTACTCCTCTGACCTTTCCTAAATGTTTTCACAAGCACCACATACTTGGCTGCTGGGCTCAGCTTTCCCCTCTAGTGGGTCCATTGTGGAGATGGCTGGAACCAGCTGTATCTGGCACAGGATGGCCCCCAATCTCCTCCCTCACAAGACATCTCTGCTCCTCCCACTGCCAAAACATTGCCACCAAATACAATATATGAGAACATGACATATATAGATGAATTTTTAAATTTAAGCTAAAAGCACAGTCCACCTCCATACACAATGCTAATACAAATTTGTATTAAAAAATTATACATGGATTTTGACTGACTACAGAAAAAAAAGAAAACATGAACTACATACCCAAAAATTCAGTATGAAAAGCTAATAATTTACTTTATTTACTACATAAATTTCTGTGTGATGGTAAAGAATAAAGGACTGTTTCTACAGCACTATTTTTTTGCTCCTCAAAGGTCAATGAAAATTACAGACTGTCATATATAGCTATATATGTGTAGCTTAGAGTAAAATCACTTCTGATCAAGTGATATTAAACAACTCCACAATATCAGTAAGAATTATCTAGTCAATGGCCAGAGAGCTGTTATACTAGTTGTTATTAACTGGAATGTGAATAATGTTTCTTGGCCTATAACACTACTATAAGATGCAAAGGTTCAGCTCTCTTTGAATAACTTCTCTGTGTGCTAGTCTTCCATTAATAAAGTGAGATGTTAATGCTTTCTTCTCTGACATCTGCATTGTGAAGATAAATATATGCTCACGATAGAAGCCATGTAGCCACTCAAAGCAGGAGTTTTAAGTGCTAGCTGGGTGATTGTTGAAGGTTTGAAAGTAATCTTTCAACAAAAGCAAAGTTAGACAAGTTTTCAAAATGTTAATCCAAAAAAAATGAATATTGTAGGATCACAAGCTTTTTTTGTAAGCAATGAAAGAATATTAAATTTAATTAAATCTTTTGGAAGCATATAAGCAACATAGTGATTTTCCAATGCAAACCTAGAACCATTTATTTTCTAAGCTGGGTTTGGTTTGGTTTTTGTTTGGTTTTTGTTTGTTTGTTTTACTCTACTGGTAGGAATGTCACTGGCATTCAGACTGCCAGGGTATCTTTACTTTGAAAGAATCAGTGGGCCAGTGACTATACTTTATGTTCTTAACTTCTTCTTCCCATAAGAAAAGATCTTCAGCTGAAAAAACTCCAGATAATCATGCAGTCCCTTTATGTGTATGATGAATGTTGTCTCACATTTAGTAAGAAACAACTACATCAAAGCAGTAGTATATATGGGGTTGATTACAGTGAAGAGACTTAAAAGATGACAGGACTAGAGGATTTAGAAACCATTCTTTTGTGTTTTTCTTTTTCTTTCATCTTTAGTGATTGATGAAAGGCACGGAAAGCTTATTGAGACAGTTGGAGTTCTTAACACACATAGGAGAAATAGTATAAATCATAGGAACAAATATCTAGCTATCTAAATAAAAATAAAAACTCTTCAAGCAGTCCCACAATATTGAAGAATGAAGAGAGCTTAGTAGGAAATGTTCATGTTAACATTGATGCTAGCTGTCAGGTTATTTGAAAACTGCAAGAAAGTTGGGCTGCCACCTAAGAGATGTGCATGTAGGTATAAAATGCATATTTCCTCTTTTCATTTAGTTGTTCCTAAGCAGTAAGAGTTTGGTTGGGGTTTATTGGGTTTTTAGTTTGTTTGTTTGTTTTCTTTGTGGTGGGTTTTTTTTGGGGGGGGAAGGATGATTTTTCTCTTTTTAGAAGAAGGAGATATTTAGGCTACATCTTTCCTATCTTTTCTCATCTGTAATGCAGAATTTATAGCAGCCCTGAAGGTAGCTGAAAATCTACCATCTTAATCAAGAAAAAGGCACAGTAAAGTACATTTTATCCTTTAGGAGATGAACACTGTGTTAGTTATAAAGAGTTGGTGTTAGAGAAGAGGTGATTATAATTAGGTCTGATGTGATTGTTAGCAGAGAACAATTTTATTAGATGTGAGTGTAGCAAGTAGGTGACTGTTTTGCCTTTGAACCTTTACAATACCGATGGCTCTGAACTCAGTAAAGAAAGGCAGCTGTATTATGTGCAGTTTATTTGTATGTACTGAGGGCATTTTATGTGCAACTTATTCATTGTACTGACTGCCTTTTTTATGTTTCCCCACAGACTACTTCTTTATTAATGAAAATCATAATCACATAAATACCTAAACGATTGAAGAAACAAACCATGCCATGAAAGTAATCAGGTTTCCAGATGTTATAGTGATGGGCACAATCTAAGAATAAGAAAAACAATAGATGTAATTATGTTAACCACATTTCATGTAAAACAATTAAGAAATTATCATCTCTCTTTATGTGAAATAAAATATTTCCACAGCTTTGTAATCGCCCAGCATTTTTAGAGTGTCTGTTCAGTTGAATAAAACTGTCTTCTGGATGTACACCTGGTATGTTTCCCAACTTTGATTATTGTGCATTTTTATGCTTTAATATATTTAAAGTAAATTGAAATCCAGCATATTTATCTACTACAATGTCAAGTATGGTCTAAGCTGCGGGAGTAGCCTTGTCAATACCACTATAGATTTAGCTCTTATAAATTCTCAGCATATATTCAGCTTCCCCTTTTAGTCAAAAGTTACAAATATATCTGAAACACCAAATAACTTTAAGAAAAACCTGTATTCCTTAGCTCCAGCTGCATTTTTATGTGGTTTTGCATATGTAGCACACAAGCTGACTCTACAAAACAGGATGAAGTGAAACCATTGAAGCCCACTCCATGTTATACACAGAGTACTTGACGATCTGTCATGGCATCTTTGAAACTTGTGCCCTTTCTCCTATTATGTTATTATCTATGCATTTTTCCATAGTGTACTATTTTTTTTTGCTGAATATCTCAAGAACAAATGTATACAGTAATTTTACATATTTTATCAGTTGTGCTAAGTATGTATTCAAAGACAATTTGCTAATGTCCCCAAAAAGGGAAGCTGAGGCCTTGGATAAAATTAGAGTTAAGTAAGAAGAGTCATGACAGATTTTTTTTTTCTGTTATGCTTTGTTTAATATTCATGTTTCTTATGAAAGAGAAGCTTTAGTTTCCACAACAGAAAACATATCGTGTAATTCTTTTTCAGTACATGTTACTGTAGGATGTCAGGAAGAAAAATGCAAGCCCTTGACGATACAACTCTTCTCAACTGTGTTGTTAAGAATTACAGGAATACTGACCTGGTGCTCTTTCAGCCAGCTGCCATATTATTAAGATATTTTTTGTCACTTGCAAAATGTAGCAGAATATTATGCCAGCAAAGTTGTCAACAAAATCTGCATTATTGCAGACTAACTATTTTAAGAGGAAATAGATGTGCAAACAAGCAAGAAGAAAATCTTAGAACAATCTTACTGGATGAAAAATGTTAAGCTTTCTCATACAAAATGTTTGATCAGTTTTAGTCAGCAAGTATACTTTTGAGCATGTACTTCATTTGATTGCAATAGATAATGAACTATCTCACTATGAAGATATGAATTATGAACAAAACATCCTGCTTACTCAGGCTTCCTTCATAATATGCAATGGCCAAACTGTCCTGGGTCATTGGGGGAAGCAACGAGGGGAAGTGGTCTGAGTCAGGTGACCAAAAAATGACCAATTGGAGTATTCCATCCCATTCATGACATCCTGTGATGATGGTGAGCCCATATCAGCATCAATTGCCAGTTGTAAGAAAGTCACTAGAAAGACTACTCATGCTGCAGATGATGGCAACAGGCCAAACTCATCCCAAGGGGCATCATCAAGGCAGCAAGTGACCACTACTCGGTCCTTTTCTCCAGGTGAGCTGAGAGATCTGCGAAAAGACTATAGTTGTTGTGATGGCAAGAATATTGTAACCTGGATGCTCCAATGCTGGGATAATGGGGCAGAAACGATAGAACTGGAGGGCAGAGAAGCAAAACAGCTGGGATCTCTGTCAAAGGATTCCACCCTTGATAGGGCAATTGCAAGTGAGCACAACTCCGCTGCTCTCTGGACCTGACTCCTGACAGCTATGAAAACAAGATTTCGTCACAAGGATGATTGTCAATGCACATCAGGGAAATGGAATACTATGGAGAGAGGTATCCAGTTCCTGAGAGAATTAGCTGTGCGAGAGATCATCTATTTTGGGCCAAACAGCCAAGAGGGGATAGATCCAGATAGAATTGAGTGTACATGATCTATGTGGTGCAAATTAGTACAAAGTGCATCACCTGCATATGCTAAGTCATTGGCAGGAATGGTCTTGTCAACTGGCAGTAGACAAAGTGATTCTGACATGATTGAGCAGCTCCAGGAATTTGAGGACAGCCTTGCTGGTTCTCTATGGGCTTGTGTCTCTATTGTGGAGAAAATGTGTGAAAAATCTGATGACTGGTTTGAAAAGCTGTTGCAAGAAATCAAAGCACTCAGAGAAGACACACACTGTTCACGACTTGTACGAACCAATATTGCAACTATTAGGAGAAGGCGTTTCCAATCTCCGGAGAGAGAACAGAGGCAGACCACCACCAGAAGTTCACTGTGGTCCTTCCTACGTGAGCAGGGAGAAGATATGAATAAATGGCATAAAAGACCTACTTCAGAACTTCGAGAACGAGTAGGTGAGTTAAAAGGGAAAACTCCTAGGAAAAGGGCTGCCCCAGTTTACAAAGGGGACAGAAGAGATTCTAATGCTCTTGAAGGAACCTCTAATTCACACTCAGAGACTGTGCAAGACAGAGATTAGAGGTGCCCTGCCTCCAGCCAGGCAGAGGAAAGGGATAACAGAGTTTATTGGACTGTACAGATACAATGGCCTGGTACAACACACCCCCAGGAGTACAAGACTTTGGTGGACACTGATGCTCAGTGCACGATAATTCCTTCAAACTATAAAGGAACACAATCCATCAATATTTTTGGAGTGACTGAGGGATCCCAGGAACTGACTGTTGTAGAGGCTGAAATGAGCCTAACTGGAAAAAACTGGCAAAAGCATCCCATTGTGACTGGTCCAGATGCTCCATGCATCCTTGGCATAGACTACCTCAGGAGAGGGTATTTTAAGGACCCAAAAGGGTATAGGTGGGCATCTGGTATAGCGTCTGTGGACACTGAGAAAATTGAACAGCTGTCTGATTTGCCTGGTGTTTCAGACGACCCTTCTGTTGTAGGACTGCTGATGGTTGATGATCAGCAGGTGCCAGTTGCTACCACGACGGTGCATCGTTGACAGTATTGCACCAATCGGTACTCTTTGATCCCTATTCAGAAATTGGTTCATCAACTAGAAAGCCAGGGTGTGATCAGTAAGTCTCTCTCACCTTTTAATAGCCCAGTTTGGTCAGTGCGTAGAGTCTAGTGATGAGTGGAGACTACCTGTAGACTATCGTGGCCTCAATGAGGTTACACCACCATTGAGTGCTGCTGTGCCTGATATGCTAGAACTGCAATTTGAACTGGAGTCAAAGGCAGCTAAGTGGTATGCCACCATTGACATTGCTAATGCATTTTTCTCTATCCCTTTAGCAGCAGAATGCAGGTTGCAGTTTGCTTTCACCTGGAGGGGCATCCAGTACACGTGGAATCGCTTGCCCCATGGGTGGAAACACAGTCCTACCATCTGCCATGGACTGATCCAAACCACGCTGGAAGAAGGTAACGCTCCAGAACACTTGCAGTATGTTGATGACATCATCGTATGGGGCGACACAGACAAAGAAGTCTTTGAGAAAGGTGAGAGAATAATTCGTATTCTTTTGGATGCTGGTTTTGCCATAAAACGTAGTAAGGTCAAAGGACCTGCACAAGAGATCCAGTTTTTAGGAGTAAAATGGCAAGATGGTTGGCGTCAGATCCCAATGGAAGTGATCAACAAAATTTCAGCTATGTCTCCACCTGCTAATAAGAAGGAGACACAGACTTTCTTGGGTGTTGTAGGTTTTTGGAGAATGCATATTCCCAACTACAGCCAGATTGTGAGCCCTCTCCATCGAGTGACTCGTAAAAAGAACCAATTTGAGTGGGGACCAGAACAACGACAAGCCTTTGAACAAATTAAGCGTGAGATAACTCACACGGTGGCCCTTGGACCAGTTCGGACTGGACTAGATGTCAAAAATCTGCTCTACACTGCAGCCGGAGATAACGGTCCTACCTGGAGCCTCTGGCAGAAAGCACCAGCAGAAACCCAAGGTCGACCCTTAGGTTTTTGGACTCGAGGATACAGAGGATTGGAGGCCAATTATACTCCAACTGAAAAGGAAATACTTGCAGCTTATGAGGGAGTCCAAGCCACTTCAGAAGTGATTGGTACTGAAGCACAGCTCCTCCTGGTACCTCGACTGCCGGTGCTGAGCTGGATGTTTAAAGGGAAGGTTCCCTCTACGCATCATGCAACCGGTGCTACGTGGAGTAAATGGATTGCATTGATCACGCAACGAGCTTGAATTGGGAGTCCCAATCACCCAGGGATCTTAGAAGTGATTACGGACTGGCCAGAAAGTAAAGACTTTGGGATGTCCCCAGAGGAGAAGGAAGTAACACATGCTGAAGCAGCACCACCGTATAATACCCTTTCAGAGACTGAAAAGCGGTATGCCCTGTTCACAGATGGATCCTGCCACCTTGTAGGTAAACATCGAAGGTGGAAAGCTGCTGTGTGGAGTCCCATACGACGAGAGACAGAAGCCACTGAAGGACAGGGTGAATCTAGTCAATTTGCAGAAGTGAAAACCATCCAGCTGGCCTTGGACATTGCTGAATGAGAAAAGTGGCCAATACTTTATACTGACTCATGGATGGTGGCAAACGCCTTGTGGGGGTTGCTACAGTAATGGAAGAAAAACAACTGGCAACACAGAGGTAAACCCATTTGGGCTGCCACACTGTGGCAAGACATCGCTGCTCGGCTAGAGAGCCTGCCTGTGAAAGTTCATCATGTAGATGCTCATGTGCCTAAAAGTCAAGCCAATGAGGAACATCGAAACTACCAACAAGCGGATCAAGCTGCTAAGATTCAAGTAGCTGAAGTGGATTTGGACTGGCAACATAAAGGTGAACTCTTCTTAGCAAAGTGGGCCCATGATGCTTCAGGGCATCAAGGTAGGGATGCAACCTATAAATGGGCTTGTGATCGAGGGGTGGACTTAACTATGGACACTATTTCACAGGTCACATGAATGTGACACTTGCACTGAAATCAAACAAGCTAAAAGGTTAAAGCCTGTATGGTATGGGGGGTGATGGTTAAAGTAGAAGTATGGAGAGGCTTGGCAGATTGATTATATTACACTTCCACAAACTTGTCAGGGTAAGCGGTATGTACTTACAATGGTAGAAGCAACCACTGGATGGTTGGAAACATATGCTGTACCCCATGCTACAGCCCGAAATACGATCTTGGGCCTTGAAAAGCAAGTCCTTTTGTGACATGGTACGCCAGAAAGAATTGAATCTGACAATGGTACTCATTTCAAAAACAGTCTTATAGACAACTGAGCCAAAAAACTTGTTATTGAGTGGGTATATCACATTCCATATCATGCACAGGCTTCTGGGAAAATTGAAAGGTACAATGGTTTGTTAAAAACTACACTAAAAGCGCTGGGTGGTGGAACCTTTAAAAACTGGG